>NC_056736.1:634503333-634688333 GCF_019279795.1 Protopterus annectens | reverse complement strand
TAATGATTGGTAGTTGATTTTTACATGCCGAGTTACCAGCCCTGACGCACAACCTTCAACGAAGGTACGCCCATTCACGCATGTCTCCACGCAGATGACGCTCTAGCTGAGAATCGAACCGGACAGCGTCTTACTGTGAGGCAACAACGCTACCGCAGCACCACCACCGCGGATATTTGCATTTGTATATCATTTCTAGTAATAACACTGGTTAAAAGTAAAGTCCAATTTTGTCACAATGCCTGATTGACTATCATTAGTATTAAACTGAGAGTGCAGAGAATATGCCTGTCTTGCTCTCAGTTTTAAGCTACACAAGCAGAAATTCTGGAAGCCAGTTGCAGACAGCCTAACTACATGATGCTAACTCACTTTACATGGCTCTAAGCTTTAAATGGCGTAATCAGAATGATACAATGTCTCTTATGTGTTGAGTACAAAGAATAACATTATACATTTCAGTCATTCTCTTTACTATGTTAGGATTCCATCATCCCCCCCCCAAAAAAAACATACAGCTCCTTACCAGGGAGCACCTAATATTTGGCATATGTTTAGTCATACATGTCACATACTGAATATATGTATGAAACTATACCTTTAATTTAAGACAGCAAGTAGCCTGGGTGTGAGTCATTTTTCCTGGACTGGGACTACAGAAAAAGAGTAGAGGTGAAAGCATCTCATCCTGCGTGTTCCTGCAAGCCTTGTTTTAGCTATCTTGAGCTGTTATGCTAACAAGACCTTCCTTTACAGGTCTGACATGATGCCGGAAGAAAAAGCATTTTTGACAGCAGTAATGGCTATTGAGATGCTTTGACTCTGGGCTTTCTATACTGCCACTGCAGAAACTTGCCTTCCCTTAAAGCCTGTACCACAATGTTAAGACCAAACAAGACTTGAACAAGTAAACAACCCTTTGTGCTTACTCTTCCAATTTGGCTTATTTTTTTTACATTTTGAATGAAATGTCACAAAAATAATGTTTTTATTATGCAATAAATTGAAGTATTCTTCTAAAAAATGTCATCTTTTGGCACTGCACTGAAGCACCAACATATTTTTACTTTGCTTTTTTTTATTTAATTTTTGACTTGAGATGATGACCCCAAATCCTTCATATACAAAATTGCAGGAGAACCTCTGAAATCAGGAAATCCTAGAATGAAGGTTGTGAGCTGCATCATACTACAAGCGGCTTTGAGGACAAACCAAAAAGAAATCAATGTGTCATATTTCTTCATGTCACAAGCAAGGAAAAAAATTAAGGCTTTTAATTTACTTTTCAACAGTAGTGAGACAGAATGACAGCATTAAATCTCCCACATGTGGGATATTTATTTTTAAGAACTTCAGGAAAACTATAAATGCATAATGCACTGATCTTAACACAGAGCACAAGACAGTAAAGACAAGATACTGAATCTCATGACTTGGTTGATTCACTGGTAACAGACAGAATTGTTGGCAAAACCAGAAATAATCACCTAAGGAGCAGACAATTAATAGAAACTAAGGGGTCTGCTAAGTGCAAAACTGAACATGAAAATATGCTAAAATGAAATTTACATTTTAGCTAAAAAATTGACAATAAAAATATAACTGCAAGCAATTACATGATAATGAAGATGGCATCTGAGAAAAAAACAAATGAAATTATACTTTTGTACAAATGCTGGGGCTTTCAACATGAAAATCACAGCTGTAAAGCTAAAAAAATTATGCCTGTAGACTCTGTGGAAGTTAATAATCATTTTATCAGAGTAGGTTTGAAATTAAGGTGAGAGAAGCAGCAAGATATTAATGTTGCTGAAACAAAAGAACCATCAAAAGCAAAAATGTTTGTCGGCATAACTAAAGAGCACTCAATGAACACAGTGTATGCTAATCATAATATTCAAGTTTTGAATGAGAGCAAAACTGAATTTTTTTTCTGAAAAGATGCAGATTAAATGCAAATTATATATGTATTTCAAGTGCACAGTGTGAAGAATACAGTATAATGAATGCATTTACTTATACATTGTTGTACTTAAAAATGAATGTTGTAGAAATTAGCAAATATGTTACTGTTTTATTCTGGGCAGAACTTAAACCACTGAGTCAAGTCTTTTTCAGCTATGCATACACAAACATAGAGTGCAAACTATTGTTAGCCATTTTGTAATCTCAGCTAACCAATCAATTATCTAGGGGAGAGATTCGTGTATTACACTGGGCTTGACAAAGAAAATGCATGAAATCCAGTTTTCTGACTGGCTGACTGACAAAATTGTGGTGTGTAGTCAGATCGTGCAGTCTAATGATATTGAAGGAATGCTGAAGCTAGCTGTGACACAGAGAGGTGAAAATATGGATGACGGATGGCTGGATATTCACAGAGATGTCCATCTAGAATGTTTGATCATTTCTAAGGCTCACATATTAAATGGTGAATGCTCTGTGCAGAACACAGTGAAGGAGTACTTATTTAACATTCAGAATTCTCCTGGCAAATGACCCACGGTGTCAAGGAAATGCAATAAAATATGTTTTTTGATAGCGCTTCTTTGCAAGTGCAAACTTATAAATCGCTGTGTGCAGAAGTTGTAGTGCAGAATGCAAATGATATGTTAAAAAGGTATGATGATCTGTTTGAAGACACACACACACACACACACACATATATATATATATATATATATATATATATATATATATATATATATATATATATACATATATGTAGGTTGACTGACATTTAAATGTATCACGAGAGTTTTTTATATTTATTTATTTATTTCACATTTGTTCATCGGGTTAGTCCAACTGAGTTTGCAAACAAACCCATTTTCAGTGGAGACAGCAAACATAAGTAAAAATAGTGACTATATACAAATATTAAAAAAGCAATCACAATACAAAATAATTATAAAAAAGAAAAGATTATTAACTATTTGCATTGCATTGATAGTAAGCAAACCATTTTCAGTGGAGACCCAAGGGGAAAGAGCCCTAGCAAACATAAGCAAAGAAAAGCATACAGGACAAAAACTATTAAAAACAACACTGCAAATACGAAATGAAGTATTAAGAGAAAAATAAAAAGAAAAAAATTATGAACTTTAAGGGTTGACCTGATAGCAGTGGACTAAAATTTACTACATATGAGGGTAAAAGCAAAAAGATAATTGTTGTTCAAAATAAGGACAATGTATAGACATTGATAAGAAGTGGGGGGGGGATAAATAGTGTGGAGAATGGGAGGAGGCTATAGTAGTAGAGCTGAGGGTTTAGGAGATTAGTTTAAGCAGAACTTATTAAAAAAGAAAGAAAGTTAGGAGATGTAACAGGTTATACAGCGGGAGAGACTAAGACTACATGTGGTCAGTGCAACTGCATAATTTCAAGTTTAGTAGGTGGGATTTAAGCTCCTTTTTTAAAAAAAATGTATATATTTTTTTATTTATTTTTGTTGACCAGGTTAGTCCCACTAGGCTAGTGGCTTCTTTTCAGGTGAAAACCGAGGTGGTAGCAACATGGCCGGCCTTAGGCATAGGCGAACTAGGTGACCGCCTAGGGCGCCATACAGCCGGCCTCGTAAAGGGCGGAATTTTAAGTATTTTCTTATTTATTTTAGTAGCGTTGTTGACTCACAGCAAGACGCTGTCCATTCGATTCTCACGTAAAGTGTCTTCTGTGTGGAGACATGCGTGAAGGGGCTTACCTTCGTTGAAGGTTGTGCATCAGGACTGGCAACTCCACACGTAAAAATCTTCTACCAATCATTAGCGGACCGGAGTTCCGCTGTGGCGACCCCTAACCGGGAAAAAGCTGAAAGAAACAAAAACAACTTTTGTTATTTTGCGATCTTCTCGGCATCCTGTCTCTGAGTAAAGGGCGCCGAGAAGATCGCAAAATAACAAAACCATACGGAGAAGGAAAGGAGAAAGTGCCCTCCCACTTTTATTCCTTCAGGTTGGCCAGCCACTGAATAATACATCAGAATAATAGGAAGGTGCTTTAGATATAATGATCACTTTCCAGGTGTGATGCAAGGTTAATTACGAGCTGCAGGTCAGAGAAGTGGAACAAACAGAGTGTGTGCGTGTGCGTGTGTGTGTGTGTGTGTGTGTGTGTGTGTGTGTGTGTGTGTGTGTGTGTGTGTGTATGTGTGTGTGTGATTCTATTCAGCATAGTGTCTGTGATCTCATAAAAGATTGTTAACGTACTGAAACCTTTTCTGAAACCATGCTGACATTTACTGAATACAACATATTTATTGACATCAGTAAGTTGAAGGTATATATTTTTCAAAGATTTTTGCTAAAAGCAACATGTTGGAAATGGGCCTAAAGTCAGTTGGCTGGATGGGGTGGCGTGTTTTATGGACTGAGTTATTTTAGCATTTTCTAAATATTGGCAATGATTAGGAACAGTTTTTTGTTTAATGTTAGTGGTTTGAGAATATGGATACTGGCCATTTTAAGAAATAAGGGGTGGACTTTTAATTCTGTCTGCTGACCAGTACTCTGTAGTTTGGCACAGAGTCAAAGCTTTCTTTTAGTAGAGAATATTTTGAATGTGAATTTAAGGACAATGTAGCTAAGTTGGGTAAGTGTGGGGGGGTATAGGGAGGTAGAAATGCTTGTGAATATGGGGTGGTATTGATGAGATGTGGCAAAACAGTCCTTCAGTAGATTTGGCAAGTTTAATTGTGGGAGGGTTTCAGAGTTAGGTCCTGTCATGGCTGGAATGTTTGCTAGTTTATGTTCTAATAATTATTTGCTTTCATGCCAGCACATTTTGGAGTGACTCAATAGGAGTTTTCACATGGATCTATGGAAGATTGTTTAGCTATTCTCACAGCAGTTTTATGGCAGTTCTTCAGGACTGCTATTGTCAAGCAGGGGCTGCTTGTGGGAAGGATTTGGAGTGTAACAACTGTATCCAATTTAATTGCACTTTTATATTTCTTATCACACAGAAACATCCATTCTTGCAGATTTTGTTACAGTGATCAGTTGGCTTTGCATGGAAAGAATGTTGATGGACAATATTTGGGGGGCAGCATGTATATGAGTCCAGTCAGTCACTGTGACTGCAGACAGAATGGATAGCTTTGTAGTTAGTAGAAAGGGGACACCAGTGATTACTACATACTTTTTGTTCCTTAAGGAACCATCTGGAGATTGCAGGGTTACAGTTACTAATGGAGTTGGCTATATAATATAATTTCTATTTGTTTCTCTAGTGATATATATCTATACACGAATACGCTCGCGTGTGCGTGTTTGTCTCTGTGTGTATGTTGGTATCCTAGTGACTGCTAAGAGCTGACCTATGTCTGGCATACAAGGCATCTTCCGACCAATGATGGATATTTTGTACATCAGCAAGTCCAATGGCATCATGGAACAGACTCCCCCCATCCACATAAAACAAAGTTCGGCCCTATGACTGTCCATAGTCAAACACAACTTGGATTTACCGATGGGAAGCAGAAAATGTACTCTAAGAGTGCTACCTGAGTGGGTCCTTTCAAATTATTTATGGTATGATCCCAGTTATTTTCATGAAGGGTAATATATAATTATGAGCCACAGCCTGTCTCTCTCTCTCTCTCTGTATATATCTACATGCATATGTGATTGTGTATTAAAAGGGGTATCTGTTGCTGTTCTATGTTTTCTGGTAACGTGCTGGTAAAGGAATCTAGACTCTCTATAGATCTCTTGTTGCTCTGCATTGCCTGTTTCCTAATTTGAATTTTTACTTGACTGTGCTTGTGTTATTTGCAAAAATGATGTAGTTGATATGTCTTAACTTCCCAAACCCAGAAATAGTTGAAAGAGTGCACATCCAGTTGACAGACTCTACTGACATTGTTCTAGTCAGAATGAATATTTATATTGAGCTTATTTCTACATCTCCAGACCAACTCCCTTTGTATTAAACAAGCCTAACTTCAGTCTGACCTGCACTTACTTCAGCAATGGTTGCATGCCCTTTCATTCTGTCTGTCCATTTTTTTGTGTCTCTGGCAGTTCCCTTCTTCTCCTCCTGAAAGAAAACTCCAACTTACCCAACTTAAGCTGGCCAAAGGTCCTGTCTCTGAAAAGGGTACATCACCTAACTCTTTTGATCCTGATACAAACACACATGCATGTGCTCACAATCACACATGCATACACAGAAACAGACACACACACAAACTCTTTTATACCTGATCACCCAGATCAAACTATGGTTTTGCATCATGCACCTGACTTCTGTGAGTCTGTGGACTACTGTTTTCAAAAGTGGGGCCTAGGTCCATAACGGTTTGTGAACCACTGCTCTACACCAACTACCAGACTGCTGACAGAAATTAGTTTGACTTTCAGTGCATTTTCAGGGTATTAAGGGTCTCAGTGCATTTTCAAGGGATTATGAGTTTTAGTTCATTTTCATGGCATTGTGAGCTTCAAAGGAAGAAAGTTTACTGCTGCTCATGCTAAGTTTGTTTTCAGTGTAAAACTGTTTTGCTTATCAAATGGCACACTGTGTTGTAGAATTTGAAAGCAGTGTTAGTAGCATAATTGTCTTTGGTGCAGGAGGCTATGGATTCTACTCCCACACCATGTAGATGGAGTATTGAATTTGTAGTGCCCATTTGATTGCTGATTATTTGGTGCATTTTAAGGGAGAATAGGGGTTCTACACTCCTGAGTATGTCCTCCTTTATATGAGATGCCTAGTAACTATGAATGTGTTGTCAGTTTTAGTAATTTCCTATTGCAATATTAATGGTAATACAGGCAATTAATTCCTCAAGAACAACAGGCACTGAATTTGTAGATGAAACATTAAGATGTAAAGTTGTTTGCCGGAGGCAACATCTTCATTAATTATAGATCTCTTTAATGTGGAATTGTTCAGACGATTTCTCTTCTGCAGAGATTGTGTGTAGTGAGTGATATTAGTAGATTGCTATGACAGAAGTCCGAGTGGCCATTTATGGTTGAAATTTTCTGAAATGTGTAGTTTGTCATTATTGGTTTATACATTTTGTTTCATTGCTTATTAAAAGAATGTTTAAAACTACAAATTTAAAACGCATTCTACAAAGTGGTGCTATATTATATAAGGAATGTAATTTAATGCAATCAGGAAGGTGAATCAAAGAACAAATAAATGTATGCATGGCCCTAAAAATGTGTGCAAGGAGTCTATTTTAAAAACATTCCAAAAGTAAACTTAATCCTCCACTGGCCAGATGCATTTTCTATAAATGTGGGTTTTCATGTCGTTTCAGTGGCAAAGAAGTTTACTGTTCATGCTAAGTCTGTTTTAACTGTGTGACTGTACTGTTTGTTAAGCAAATGGCTTTCTGCGTGTGATATTCTAGCTTAAGCTACTGTACCCAGGGAGGAGACAGGTTACAATTCTACTTTCACTGAGCTGTAAGGCTCGCTCGCCTATGTTTAGATTAAATTAAGCAACCCTTTGGAACAAGGCACATGGGTTTCTATTTTCTGAAGACATGACTTTTATAGTAAAGTGTGTGAGAAGGAGCAGCAGATAAAGCAGCCTTACTAAAAGAAATTTCCATCTTCACTTGCAGTTTAAACTACATTACAAAATATCTTTTCTTCTGTACATTTAAATAATTGAAGGAAATGACTGGATTGAATTTCTTGGGTATTGGCCTACCTTTGAGCGTGGCTCATAGTGTTGCTTCATGAGTATTGTGTGGGTGGGGCTTATGGGGCACCGGAGCACTACTTTGCCTAGGGCACCATATCAGCTAAGGCCGGCCCTGGGTAGCAATAGCACTAGGGGAAATGTGGCCAGGGCATCAGGGGAACTTTTCCTGCTCTTTTCAATAGGTGCCACGGGATCTTTTACACCTACCTGAGCTATAATCAACTCAAACAGATGGGATATCAGTATAACATCTCACTGGAAGGACAACACACTCAGGAGTGCAGAACCCTCCTTATGCTCAACTGTAGTATTAGCAATGTCATAACCTGGTATAGGAGCAGAATCCACAGCCTTCTGGAGATTAGGTGAGTGGGCTACATATTGTGCCACTTACACTGTTATCCCTGTTATTCATACTCTGTACAGAGACTCTATTATGCTTAAGGCTAAAAGTGAGCAAGAATTAACACATGAAGTCTTGATGAGTAATAGTCAAATAGGCAGAACCAACAAAATGAGTTAATAGTGTGGTGATAGTGGTAATACAGGGAAAGTACAGAATTTGCACTGAATTTCAAGACCTTAGCAAATGGATCAAGGATAAACATTATCCACTTCAAATTATTGAATATATAGTAACAATTACATCTAATAACAAATTATTTCCATTACTGATGCAAACAAGGACCTTTTAGGAAGTCCCAGACTCTGTATATTGGTAGCTACAGATTCTTGAGGTTGGCTTTTGGGATCATATCAGCACTTGAAGTGTTCCAGAGAACTGTGGCAAATATAGTCGAGAGACTAGACTGAATAGTCAATAGTATTAATGCACTCTAGGCTGGAGCACTACTAAGCAGCAAAATGACAGGTTTTTAATCAAGTGTTTAAATATATTTTATTCAAATTTATATAGAAGAAGAAGCATAATAAATTGAAATAACTATTCACACACGTTTTGACATCAGTACTTAGTCTATTTATTACTATAATTCATTAAAAAGTTAAACAGTGTAAATTGGTCATAGAACAGTGATTAACATGTCTCTATTAATATATTTATTTCTATCCAGTACTTATATTCCATTGTTATTTTGTTCATGATTCAAGTTGTTGAACAGAATGAGATGTCATTATTTTGAAACTCAACAAAGCCAAATGCCAACTATATGCTACATCTTTAAAATACATGGTTCATGTGCTGAATGAAAATGATCTTTAACAAGATACAGATAAAGTTCATGCAGCTGCAAATATGCACAAAACCATTAACCAATCATCTCTAATAGGGTTCTTGAGAATAGTACAGTATCTGTTAAAGATTATTTCACACTTAATAGAGATCACAGTGCCATTTGAAAGCTAGACAATGACACACTATGGCATAGCTTAGACAACTGGACAGGAGACCGTACATTTAACCTGGAGGTGCCACCTATGTGCCTCTTGGATAAGGGCAATTGGTGCTGATCATAAAGTGGCACTGCAAATATAGACCATACAACTTGGTCGGTATAGGAACAAGGGTAAAACATGGCTAGGCTTATAAAGGCCCTAGGGCCGATAGCATAGTAACCTCCTATGAACCTATGAAAAGAATAGTTTGGAGTTGTTAAAGAGGTTAGTTACCATAGCAACAATTCGAAAATATTATTATGGTATAACATTATCCACAACACTATATACTGATAGAAAACAGCAATGGATATGAGCAGTTCAACTACAGAAGGACAGATCTGTTCTCTATGTGTCAAGAATATTAAATGTAAGTGTGGAAATGTGATCACAAACTAATAAAGAAGTGCTAGCAACAGTCTTTGGATGGTAAATATTTCATGACTATATAATGAAGAAAGGATCATACTGGAATCTGATCATGAACCACTTCAGTGTCTTTTAAGTACCTTTCTATGAAACATTCACACATTTGCAAAGAGTGTTATTATCAGCACATAAAAATGCATACAATTACAAATAATGCAAAGAAATATATGTACCTTAGAGATGTCCCCAGCAGAACATATGAAAACAAATACACAGGGGCTTTCAGAGAAAGCATTAGATGCATTATGGAATCTGTTGCAATCACCTTTGACCACTGTGAAGTTGCAAGGGCTAAAGCCCATACAAGATATAACTTACAGCTAAAATAACTATGAGCTGTCATCATGAGAGGATGGCTAGAATAACCCAAGCAATTCCTTTGTCAAGACATACTTTTCACTTTGAGATATTATGAATACAAGGCGTGATGCACAAAGCTTAAACTCACACACCTATGTGATCAAAAACTAACAAAACTAAATGAGCCTCACCTCATTAATATCATATCTTGGCAAGACATGTCTGGGCAGACATAACATATAGTTCATACTTATAAAATATAGTACATGCTCAGGATCTATAACCACAAATGATAGCTAATTCCACATGAGATTCCTTGACTACCATAACTAAAGTTAAGCAATGATTTGTTTTAGTATAATGAGCTTATTAGTGTGTGTGTGTGTGTGTGTGTGTGTGTGTGTGTGTGTGTGTGTGTGTGTGTGTGTGTGTGTGTGTGTGTGTGTGTGTGTGTGTGTGTGTGTGTGTGTGTGTGTGTGTGTGTGTGTGTGTGTGTGTGTGTGTACTACTATTCCTAGTGTCCTGAAGTTATTCATTTCAGAGCTACCACAGCACAATCAGTGATAATGGTTCTGAAGTACATATTTTCAAGATAAGGAATATGAAGAATTTCGATCCTTTGTGAAATTGTAGGAATTAATGATCTCCTCGACCAAATGATCAAGTAGAGAAAATGATCCAAATAATTAAAAATGTCCTTAAAATGTGTGACTACTTAGATGAGAACACTCTTATTCCTCCTTATTCTGTAATGAAGTATTCCAGTCTGTAGGATGTTTGCCAGCACAAGACTTAATAACAGAAGACTGAGATTAACATTTCCCATTTCTGTTCCATTACTGGTTTCAGAAAATGGACAGATTTTAGAGTTGTTCTAGACTACACAATAAAAAAAGAAGTTTTTTAAAGATAACAGTACAAATAATTTATCTGCTTTTAAGGGAGGAGTGAGTGTAAGAATGGATCTCAATTTTGATTTATAACATAAAGTTCCAGTTTGTATATATTAACACATAGACATAGTAGTTATCTGACTGCAAATATAATTGTATGCAGTCAATCCATAGAGGGATCTTAGTTTAAACTGAAATGTGACATGAGTCTGTGAATGGCACTAAACATTTAAGACATCATGTGGTCAGGGGTGTGAACCTTGTAACATAAGCTAGATCTTCATTAAAGTGCTGAAGTAAAAACATTGAATATTTATTTATTAATTTATTGGCATTTGTTTACCAGGAAAGGCCACTGGGCTGAAAGAACCCATTTTCAGTGGAGGCCCAGGGAGAAAAGCTCCACAAGACAATGAATATACTGGTACTTAACATTTGAAATAAATAGTAAATAGAAGCAGTGTTGGCAAAGAGAGATGATACTAAGCAAGACAACAGAATAGAAAGGATATACATATAAACTATATACAGATATCAATTTAAGTATACATTTTAACACAAGAAACTTATTGTTATACAATCTTATGAATGTTGTGTGTTCCTTGGGGGTCCACTTCAGAAGACTGAAAAACCAATAGACCAAGTCCCAAAACACTGAAAATTCAAAATGCTGAACACATTTTAATACAGGGGCAAGCCTCCCACCCTCACCACTCATGTGATTGCACAACAGTGGAGAAAGGGCAAATTCCATCATTCAGTATTTTGAATTTTCAGTCTTTTGGGATTCAGTCTTTTGTTTTTTCAGTCTTCTGAAGTATACCCATTCCTTAGTATCCTATTGCATTTCAGAGACTCATAAGTAGAAGTGTCAGAATTATGAAACAAATCCAAAATATAGGAGAACAGCAGATGTTGAACATCACTGTTATCCTTTAAACATTGTTTTGCAGGGAGGCAATCCCCCTGCACCCTGTAATGTGGGACCAAGCACTCATATCCTCTAGGCTTATGTATACCAACTCTGAAATTGCTGTACCGCAGAAGAAAAGAAATATTTCAGGAAATGTCAGCCTCAGACTTGGTATATGTAGGTCCAGATTTTTGGTCATTCAGGCTTGCGTTTTTGGAACTGTCACTAATGAGCCTCAGGATATCAGTTACTATGTTCTTTATATCTCTTTTCAGATATCCTGAACTCCACTGCTAACAAAGCCTTCATTTGCAGGTCTAATAATATGTCCATTTTATTTCATTAATGTTTCATTTGTCAACCTGGTAAGTGAGCCAGTATGATGACTCTTTGGCTTTGACCCAGGCTAGAGGCTTACGAAGTGTGCTTGTTTATTTAAAACAAGTGCATATAATACAGATAAGTATAATGTAAATAAATAATAGTTAACATAAACCTTGGAAAACAATGTCAGCTCAGTAGAATATAACATAGTTCTTAATTTGTGATATTCTGACTGACAAGTTCATAAACAATTCAAAACAAATGGATTAGAAGGAATTTTGTTCAAAAGGCTGTAAATATCAATGTTATATTTAGGCACAGAAAATATAACTGCTTAAGAAGAAGCAGGCAACTCCAGCACCAGTGCTGAGAAGTGATATTCAAGGGGATTTGGTTTGCCATTCCAGTGAGGACCAGCGGAGGGTACCTTCACCAGAGACATTGCTACACTACATCTTTTCTAACTGTTCTATCAGGATTTCTAACAAAGTTGAGCAGACTTAACTGAATGTAATTAATCATAAATATAGTCACTCATTTCTTAATTCAGTAATTTAGTCATCATTTTTGATAACCTTTTTATCCTACTTGGGTTTGGGAGAACCAAACAACATACTAGTGGTCTACAGGCATATGGCATTGAACTAATGCTGGATATGAAATCAGTACATTACACACACACACACACACACACACACACACACACACACACACACACACACACACACACACGCACACACACACACACACACACACACACACACACACACACACACACACACACACACACACACACACACACACACACTCACTCATATTATGCATGCATCTTTGGACAGTTTGGAGAATCACTAGACTTTTGGATCTGGGATGAAAGTGATGCAACCAGTGAAAACTCACACTGGCACAAGGTGAACACACAGAGTTTATACAACAGGCATTTCAGCTGAGAATAAAATTGGAGAATTAATAGATAACAGCCAAGAATACTAGCCAATTTATCAGTGTAACAATAACAAATATAGTCAATATATTTAAAATGGATTCACTTCAGAAGTTCGAAATACTGAAATCTCAAATTTCAGTATCTCGAGCCCAAAAAGTGGAATTCACAAAACAACGAAAACTAAAACCCACGAAATTCAAAACCTCGAATACCGGAAGTTTTGAATTTTGCGGTTTTACTACACACACACACACACACACACACACACACACACACACACACACACACACACCATCCACCACACAAACACACACAATCACTCTACTACATGCAAGCCCCCCTGCACCCCACACCCCCCTACTTAAATATTCTCACTCTGATGTCGCACTACATACAAACACACACAAAACACCACAACACAAGCTACTTTCTCTTCGCACATACACATCACAGCAACAAAACACACTGACACACACCACAGCCCCTACCCAAACTCCTTAACACACACACACACTTACCTGAATACATAACCATAGCAGAACTTTAGACGCGCAATATTCAAAACCTCCTGTATTTAAGGTTTTGAATTTCACGCTTCTAAACTTTCGCTATTATGTGGATTCGGCTTCTTGGGCTCGAAATACTGAAATTCGAGATTTCAGTATTTCAAGCGTCTGAATGGAGCCCATTTAAAATATATGTGCATATCCAGGTGTTAATATTCCCCTTGCCAATTGTTCATTCTGCACTACAGCATCCTGTAAGAGGAGAAGGCATGATTTCTGACACTCTTCTCAAAAATACTGCCTACTCTTGATTCATAGTGTTGACAGATATTGGGAAATATTGATGTTTAATTGGTAAGGAAGTACTTGCAATGAGTACATTATTAGGGTAGGATAGGAAGCATTGTAAAGAATGACAGGGAGAGAAGCTCCCACGTGTAATTTAGGAGAGAATTCCACACTGCAGGCAAGAGTTTTGAGAAGGCTGTTTCAATAATACATATCATAAAACTGATAATTTAAGGAAAAAACACCTCCAGTAAGAGAGTACTAATAAATAGTGTTAAATATGTTATCTACATACAGATGAAAGAAGTCGGAATCAAAGAGTTTAGGGAACTGTTACAGAAGGTGTCTGTGGAAAGTATCTGCTGAGTAAAGTGGTAAATTCTGAAGATGGAGACATTTAAAATCAAACGATTTTAAGTTTAAAGTAACACTGGAGAGAGCATAATCAGGTTTAGCTATAAGAGCATTCTTACTTTTAGATATACTCAATAATACACATACACATACACACACACACACACACACACGCACGCACGCACACACACAAACGCATATACAAACATGCACACATGCATACAAGTGCACACGCAGAACACACACAGACACACACACACACACACAAACACATATACAAACATGCACACATGCATACAAGTGCACACACAGAACACACACACTCACAAATGCAAATTTATATGGATCCATGCAAAGAATTCAAAGCCTCTTAATGTCGACAAACAAGTAAACTCATCAAATCTCAGCTGTAAGAAAAACAATAATCCAGCTTTACCATGGTACCACAAGGGCAGAATTCCCCATTCTGTCATAAATCTTGTACCCTGCAACTCCCAACAAGCTTCAGCATTGGTCTTGATAGGGAGCAAATATACTTTCCTCTCATTCAACTCTTTCATACAACTGTGACTCAATCAGCTTGACTCAGTTATCTATAGGCTGTCAAGCAGTTTGACCACTTTCATATAAATGGATGTACTTTGAAATATCAAAGTACAAATACATTGAATAAAAAAATTGATCCAAAATGATCAAAACACACAATAACAAAGAAAAAAAAAGTAGAACTTATGTTTTCCGCAGGGGGCAAGCCCTACCATACCCCTCTAATTATATATACCAATTCTGAGATTGCTAATAACAAAAAGAACACTAAATACAGGCAGCGTGGATAAGCTGCTGTTATTAATCCACAAGGAAATCTAAAAGAAAAGGTTAATAGTCAGTTTCACCCCTATCACAGGGACTTTATTAGAACTGAGCACAATAAAACAGACCATTATTTAAAGCCAATCCATTCACAGACTACCAATCAGGAGATAAAATAATTAACTTAAAGTGACTTGGCTTAATTACATTGTTTGGAGCTTCCTAAAACAATGTTATTTCCTATAAGTAAGAATACATAATCCAACAATAAAAACATGTTTGTAATAAAATCACATAAAATGATTAATTAAATATAAACATTTTAAAAAAATTGGTTAAAAATAAAATAAAAATAGTAGTTTAAGAATAGTACTGTTTGACCTGTTAAAATCTACTTGCTTTCATTCTTAATAAAGTTGCAATAGTTGTAATTAAATTCAAGCCCAGGGTTAATAAAATCTTTTAATTTAAATCACCATATCATTTCACAGTATTGTATCAATAAATGTTTTAAGATAAAAACAAAGCTTGTTTTAATACTTAATTACCTTATATCTCCATTTAGCCCTTCATCAAGATCTGAAGCCTTTACTTTAAAAAAGCTTGTACCAATAGGGACACTTTCGGAAACAGATGCAGAATAGACCATTTCATCAAACACAGGGTAATTGTCATTCACATCATCAACAGTTATAATTATGGTTTGTGTGCCAGTCAGTTGTGGAACACCTGAAACAAACACAAAATATGTGTATTAGGTAAGCAATAATTGGTCACAAGTACAAATACCAGCCTTATATGTAGTTATTTAATGCATGCACTGTTTGTGTATTCACTAGACATGTTCACAGTTTAAGACAATTTCCATCAGTAAGGTTTCCCGTTTAAAATGTTTGTCTTTACCAAAATGCATAGCACCTCATATAATAATAGTCACTGTAGACATAAATGTGTCACCTCCATTAGTAGGCTGTAGCAAATACTTTTGCAATGATGTAATATGAGAAAATGTCCCCTGTTCCATGGAAGTTGCTGCTGGGAGCATCCCATTTCCCTAAGATGCAGCAGCAGGCTATGAGTGAGTATATCGATAAAAGAGGTACAAATGGCTTTGCTCTCTGCATGAGGATAAATAATCATCCAACATTAAAACAGGTTTTGAATTCCACTTTGGGCTTTTGAAATCCACTCTTGCATGTATTTCAGGAAACTGGCCTTTGCTTCTGTAACATATAACTGGCATATAAGAACACAAAGACTTTTTTGACCGGACTAGCAAAACAAATTCTCATCTCACTAAAAAGGTGATGATTCTTCTTCCATACCTCTCAACCTCTTAGTCCAAGAAATCTGGATAAAGTCTGACAAAATGGGGAAACAAAGGCCCAAAAATAGGGACATATTTTAAATATTGCTCTTATAAACTTAAAAAGCTGCTAGAGTAACAACATTTGTTTTAACATACATTTTCTGAAGGATTTGATGTCTGAAAGTCAAACCTATGTTATAATTTAGTGACTTCAATCCTCAAATAATCCCATTGATTTGCCAGAAACCACAAATTTTATGAGGAACAGACCAAAAATATGAGCCAAAAATATGGACATTCTGCGAAAATCTGGACAGTTGAGAGGTATGCGTTCTTGCATAAGTACTAATAATGGTTAAGGTGCTTGTCTTACAGACACAAGATACAGGGTTTGATTCTCACATGGGGTAGTTGGCTTGGCTTAAAATGGCCTATGGGGGCAGTTAGCCTAGACTAATCTATGAACCAATGAATATACACATTGCTCTGTGGCTTGACTACAGAAAGTTGTTTTCAGTCTCCTAACACTTGAGGTCCAGAACATTCTCTCTCTATGAATTGCCACAGTATGGATACTTTTCTAATGAATTACAACTGGCCTGTTATTTCCTCCAGTGTTTGTCTCATATGTCGTTGTGTGCATTACTGATTAGCATCAAAACACTTAAATGCACTGAATAATAACTATTCATGAATTTTATTCTGCAACATAAGCAGACACCTGTTCATAATACAGTTCATACTGAAACCATTGAGAGGTGCTTCTCTGCTTCCATGTTGCATGGAAATACAACTACAATTTGCCAATAGCTAATCCTCAACTCTATTATTATCAGCAATTTTAAATAGGTAAGAATAGGTCAGGCAGGTAAAAAAGGAAACTTATATGTAATCACAATATGCCCCTGAAAAGCGCCAATAAATATTATTGTTGCTCTGATGATTATAACAGACATTTATAACTTTAATGTTGCAAAATATTATAAATGAACAATTGACTGAATAATAATCCAAATAATGTAGTGTTACACGGGGGGGCAGGAAAGATGTTGGACTGTACCTGTAATCAGAAGTGAAATGCATGGGGCTGGATGAATACTCTCTGAAAAGTTTGAATTTTATGTATGTGCAATGTGGGCAGACAGAAAGAAGCAATTCTTTTCCCAGAAAAACTATTTGCTTATTCAACATGCTTACTCCACACTACTCAAATGGCTAACCACTCTGGGGGAATTTTTCTTCTCCATAAAAAACATTTAACTCAAATGTATGACAATCTCCTAGCACTTTGTTGCATAAATGTTTAGTTTTGTAATGCCTGAAGATCAAAGCTAATGAATGCAATCCCTGTGTTTATGGTCACCTGTTGCATAACTCTAAACTTCTATGCTCAAGAATTTAGGACAAAGTCAAAACAATGGAGAGAACAAAGGCCCAAAATCAGAGCCAAGTTGTAAATATGACTTTAATTTACTTAAAAACAGAAAAATAAGAAGTATGAAACTATAATGTCTACCATTATTGATCAACTGTAGTTCTCAACAATTTATCAGAAATTCAAAAAAATTTATGAAGGACACAGCAAAAATAGACAAAATCAGGGGTATTCTGCAAAATTATGGACAGCTGAGACACATGATCTGGTGTGAAAGTGCACATATATAATGTATATTGCATACTAATTGTTCAATCAGTTCAAAGTTTTCAGTCAATTTTAAGTATTCTGTGAAATACATAAACACTGGCTTAAATATTAAATATATATGTTTTATTTTCTGTATGAAGTCTTGGAAACTTTTACTCATCATATGAATTAGGAAGTTTGCATAAAATATTTGGATGCGTGACAATGCGCAGAGCTATGGGATGCATGCACATTTCCAATATTCATGGCTATTTAAACTAACAATAAGAACTAAAACATGCATATAGTGATAGAATTGTTGATAGTTTTGTGTCTGTTTGACTGGTCTACATAGGTGTTCTTATTAAAAAGGTACCCTTTTTACAACATGAAATATTTTATGAAATGTCTTTGTATCTAAATTTGTGGGAACAATTTATAGATTCTCAGAGAACACATTTCTGACATTAAGGTGTATTTTTTTCCTTGTCACACATCAAGTCCAATTCACTATTCCAATATGTCACTGTTACAAGTGGTCTTCTGTCTTTGGCTGTCTCATCAGTATAATTTTCTATTAGTATAATTTTAAGTGGCAAACTATAAATCTTTGATCCCTGTATTGTCAAGTTCTAGTAACTTTTATAGATTATATAACTTTTATTTACCTACAAAGACTGTTTTATATAAATGATACAAAACACTGGACAGCTTAGGGGCACTTTCTGGAATATTCTGACAGCAACATCATGCAATTATCATTTAGTAACGGCTCAGACTGTTAAATTTCAGAATGTTCTCAAACTCTGAGCATGTCTCTTATGCTCTAATATGCAGTAACTTTCATTTACATCTTTACAATTTTCCTTTATATCCAAGGTTACAAGCACAATGGCACCCTATACATGTTACTAACTGCTTCTCCTAAGCAAGCAGTATTCCATAACATTTCTTTGTCAAAAAAAAGCAGAGCTATGATCTCTTCCCTAAACCTGAAAGATGCTGCATATTTCTGGCTTAACTTGTTCAGAAATAATTCTCAGAGAACCTAAGTATATTTTGTGGCCTAGTTTGCTTAGAAATAGTGTCTGAAATAATTCTATTAGAATCTATTTGACTCTTATTTTTTAGTATTTCTATGTATATCAACAGTTGTTTCTTTAATTCATTCTTAATACATGAATTAAACTTTCCAGTGGCATATTTCGGCTTTGGCTCAGGGGTGCACACCTCCCTCTCTTGATACTCTGACGTATATGCAGTACAAACCTGGCACCAAAACCAAAAAAAAAAAAATAAGCTCAGCAAATCTTGAAACTTGGAAAATGTACCATCAAACCATTACACTGGCAGTACATTTTTCAGATTTCACAATTGTTGAGACAGTGAAGTTGACAGCAGTGTATGGAGAAACAGAGAGAGAGAGCGAGAGAGAGAGAGAGAGAGAGAGACAGAGAGAGAGAGAAAACAGCTCTACCTCTTCCTGGCAGTCCTGGTGGGGACAAGTAAATGCAATGGTGCTGTTAATGATTACAGTGACTTCCCGTATCCATCACGAGTGCAAGGCTGAAGTAAATGACCTTGTTATTCTGGAGCTTCAGGATTCATAAGTATACCAGTCTTTGGCCTGCATTGAGCATAGAGTTATATGAGATAAACAGCTGAGCTTTCTGGAGTTATAAGATTCAACAGTGCTGTGTTGAGGTGTGCTGTGAAAACTGCAGACTGTTATTGTAATGCTACATTTTGTTGTCTACTTTAAATAATTTATACTGCTGCTGTTTAGATGAAGGAGTCATGCAACCTTTTTTATGCAAAACAGGTTTATAATATTAATTATTCTTTTAATTGTCCTACTTCTATACTTTGTAATTGTTATATCATGAGAAGCATGCCTGTGTCCTTATCACATAATACATGTAGTCTCCAGTCAGTGACATTACTTTCATATGAAGGTGAATCAGTAGTTTCTAAACAAGACGTCTGTTTTAATATAAATATTCCCTTTGAAATGTACACATTCCATTTATAATATAATCTCACATGCTTGTTTTCTTCTTATTTGAAATGTTTATTTTATGTATTCAATGCACCACTTTATTTTGTATGTTTTTATTCCATACTGTAAGTGGTAGAAGAATTCTGGCTAGATAACTGTATGGAAAACATGTTCAAACTGTCCAAAGAAATAATTCACCTGTTGAAATGGAAGCAGTGTAATAATTAAGGACAGCATTCTTCCAGGACAAACCAGAATAATATGTGTATAACCTGAGAAAAGACAGAACTCTTCTACTATCTGAACTGTTAGCACACTCATCATTTATTATTATTATTATTATTATTATTATTATTATTATTATTATTAGTAACCCCCTTAGCCAGGATGACTATCTGCTAGTGCCATTCCTTTCCTACCCCCTCCCCTACAGTTTGTAGCTGTTTTGCTTTTTATTTATTCATTTACCACTTATTTATTTCTGGTAGGGACAAAGTGCTCCCCATCAATTATATAGAATAAAATACAAAGTGGTGCTCTCTGCCACATCTGCATATATTTGATATATGAAGCAATTCTGAAGTTCATGAGCTGAGTCATGTTAACCCTTTAATGACCTTCACAGGATGCTGCAACAAGGAAGTAAATCCTTGCCTTCTTAATGGCTAGTAGGGGCTTCCATTGATGTTTGTCTTGGAGGGCAGTGTAATTAGCTATTCATTCATACCTCTCAGTAGTCCCTGACTTTACAAAACATTTTGATTTTTGCCAAACATTATTGCCCTGCCCCTTATAAAAGTTTGATTTTCTATTATATCACAGAGTATTTCAGGATTCAATGCTGTTGTTTGTCTTTCGGCTTTTCCCGGTTAGGGGTCACCACAGCGGAACTCCAGTCCGCTAATAATTGGAAGTAGGTTTTTACGGTGCCGAGTTGCCAGCTTGACGCCCAACCTTCAACGAAGGCACACCCATTCACGTATGTCTGCCCCTCGACCACGGGGAGGACATGCAGACTCCACACAGAAAGCACTCCCCGCACTCCAGCTGAGCATCGAACGGGAGAACTTCTTGCTGTGAGGCAACAATGCTACCGCTGCACCATATTAAAAATTCATATTTCCAATTGTTCAGAAATTGCAAACTAATGCAATTGTTCTATTAACTTTTTAAGTGAATTAGGGTGATGTTTAAAAAAATGCCCTTTATTTTGGACCCTTGTCTCCTCCCCCATTATTTTTGCCTTTGACCGGAATTCTTGAACAAAGAAATTGTACCCATATCTGTGCAGTATCCTCTCAATAAGTGCAGAAATGCAATAGGTGTAGTAAGGGTTTGGTACCCTACAGCAACAGGAGTAAATTTAAAGGGTGGAGGCACCACTACTGCCTTTTTGTTCTTAAGAGCATTTCAGTTTGCTTGGGTGAGCCTTTGCAGCCCAAACATAATGTTTTTAGTAAACCCTTGAAGGCAGGTAGTATAGAAGCTGAACTGTAATTATAGCAACAGCTCTTAGTGTCTGAGGTGCTTTACTGTCATTATGACTTTTAACTACAATAATGTCATTAAGGTTCCCTCGTATTAATTTGAATAATGGTTACTACTTTATAAACGTCAATGTGTTTTCCTTTTGATGTGAGCTTCTTTAATATAGCATTATCCAGCTGTGCTTTTTTTTCTTTTGTTCTTTTATTTATTTATTTATTTATTTATTTTTTTTTTGTGAACAGCTGTCAAATTTTTTCTTTGCCAAAAGTTCAAACTTGGAGTCATTTGCATCTAACCACAGAATAAATTTATGACACATTTAGATAAAATCACTAGCTTATAGAATCGTAAATCAAATGTGTATGCTTAATAAAATGTTTGTGTGATCCTCAGTTTTGAATTATCTTTACTATTTCACACTGCTGTTACCAAGCATTTGTGTTGTTAATCTGATGTGTAGCATTTAAAGAACCTTAATAGCTTTCTAAAATAGCTCCATTTTAAAAGTAAAAATTTTGGTACAAAATTGTTTGCAGTGATGATAGCAAAGTAAGCAATACACTTTTCCTCAGTGTGGGCATACGTGTGTGCGGGTCGGGGAGAAATCATACATACTCACACACACACACACACACACACACACATATATATATATATATATATATATATATATATATATATATATATATATATATGGGTCTACCTGACAACGTCGACAGCTGAGAATGCCGACAACCAGTTTACCGACGCCAGAAGATCGACAGTTGAGAAGACCGACGGATGAAAACACCGACGCTGAGAACACCGACATGGGAAAAGGCTGTGTAAGTATGCGGTAGTGACGGACGTTAGGGTGCGAGTAAGGTAAGTGTGCGATATTGACGGTCTGTGGGGATAGGGGTGGGTTAAGTGAGTTAGGGTTAGGGCGCGGGTTAGGTAAGTGTGCGGTAGTGATAGTCTTTGGGTTAGGGGCGGGTTAAGTGAGTTAGGGTTAGGGCGCGGGTTAGGTAAGTGTGCGGTAGTGATAGTCTTTGGGTTAGGGGCGGGTTAAGTGAGTTAGGGTTAGGGCGCGGGTTAGGTAAGTGTGCGGTAGTGATAGTCTTTGGGTTAGGGGCGGGTTAAGTGAGTTAGGGTTAGGCGCGGGTTAGGTAAGTGTGTGATAGTGACGGACCTTAGGGTTAGGGTTTGGGTTAAGGTTGTAGATAGTTGTGTATGTGAGGTTTAGTGTGGGTTTGTAAGGATTTTGGTGTTGTTGTGTTGTGTGTGTGCTTTTTGGACAGGGGATTTGTTTTGATGTGCTGTCGGTAAAATGGTTGTCGATGTTGTGGCTTTTCGATCTTGTGGACTGTCGGTTATGTGGTGTCGGTAAACTGGTTGTCGATGTTGTGGCTTGTCGACGTTGTCAGGTAGACCCATATATATATATATATATATATACGGGCCTAGGATAGTTCACTGAATGCGTATTTCGCTGAATCACATTTCACTGAAATAAAGTACTGTTGGGCAAATATAGTGTATATGCCCTTCTCCTCACTGTAGTGCGACCCTGAAGTTAGTATATATAGTTACGGGGCACAACCCCCCCCCCATCTAATTCACTGTTATATTTAGGCTGTCATTTCTTTCAGTGAAATGTGATTCAGCGAAATGTGCATTCAGCGAACTGTCCTAGATCCATACACACACACACACACACACACACACACACACACACACACACTTTTTCAGGTAATATTGTTTTACAATATGCAGAATCTACAGTAATGGCCATTATTTCTTACCACAGTCTGGTATCTGAAGTGTACATAGATGTGGTTATAACTACTTAACTGGGAGGTGGGAGCTCATCTGTTTGTGGATGAAAAAATGATATTTTTGTCATTTGTTGAATATAAACAGTCATTAATCAGGCTTTGCAGGACTAATGTGTATTTATATGAAGTGCTATTGAATACTTTACTAGGGTGGCCACGGTGGTACAGCGGTTAGCGTTGCCACCTCACAGCAAGAGGTTTTCTGGTTCGATCCTCGGATAGGGTGCCTTCTGTGCAGAGTCTGCATGTCCTCCCTGTGGTCACTTGGGTTTCCTCCGGGTGCTCTGGTTTTCTCCCACATCCCAAAGACATGCTGTAGGTGGATTGGACACTCTAAATTGGCCCTAGGTGTGAGTGTGTGCATGTGTGTGCCTTCTGTGGAAGGTTGAGCGCCGGGCTGGCAACTCGACACTGTAAAACTCCACTGACAATCATGAGCGGACAGGTGATCCACTGTGGTGACCCCTAACTGGGAAAAGCCGAAAGAAGACTATTCAATACTTTACTGTGATTACTGTGTGCTCTTGTGAAACAAGCTTGTAGCATGTTATTTTGAAAGTTATTATTATTTTCACCACATTCACATATCTGAGATGCATACAATCTAAAATGTGGCTATATTAGATGGCTATGTAGGCTTTCCATGAATAAAAATGACTTACCCTTTTGTTATTCAATTACTGCTAAACAGTCATTAATCTGGCATGGCAGGTGTGGTGTCACAAAATATAATGTAATTGCTGCATTCACTTTATTGCTATCTTTTATGTTTGTATATGTGCATGTGTGTGTGTGTGTGTGTGTGTGTGTGTGTGTGTGTGTGTGTGTGTGTGTGTGTGTGTGTGTGTGTGTGTGTGTGTGTGTGTGTGTGTGTGTGTGTGTGTGTGTGTGTGTGTGTGTGTGTGTGTGTGTGTGTGTGTGTGTGTGTGTGTGTGTGTGTGTGTGTGTGTGTGTGTGTGTGTGTGTGTGTGTGTGTGTGTGTGTGTGTGTGTGTGTGTGTGGGTGTGTGTGGGGGTGTGTGTGTGCGTGTGTGTCTGTGGTGGGATTACAGTTTATTTAAGAGTAACACTTTGGCCATAATTTCTTCTACTTTCCATCACTGTGAAACATTAGCATTGTACCTGATAAGTGGCATTGTACCTGATAAGTGGCTATCTTGGGTGGTGAAGCAGGAGCATTATGTGTGTAAAAGTAATGGTTTACTGGAAAAGTGGCACAGTGAGTAGCATTGCCATCTCACAGTGCATGGCTGGTTGAGTTCTTATCCGTGGCTTCTTTGTGGAATGCTCTCTCTCTCTCTATATTTATCCATGTACTGGTTTCCTCCAACACCCCAAAAGACATGATATAGCTGAATCAGTGTTTCTCCAGATTGCCTGCAGCTAGGTGGACAGTGAGTGCATGTGTGTGAGTGTGTTTATGCATCTTATGACAGACCTGACTTCTCAGCGGTGGTGTCACTATATGTGTGAAAATGAGTGCATCATGAGAAGGACTTGGCTTGCCAAGAGCAACGTCAGTATACGTATGTATGCATGAACAATTCTGTGCATCTTATGATAAACAAGGCTAGTCAAGAGCAATTTCAGAGTGCATGTGTGTGTGTGTGTGTGTGTGTGTGCGTGCATGCGTGCGTGCGTGCGTGTGTGTGTGTGTGTGTGTGTGTGTGTGTGTGCAAAATATTACTGATTTTATCTGTAGAAATATACAATACTGCTGGGCACATATTTAAATCTTTTGGGTAAAACTTAAAAAAAGTTAGCAAGTCATTGCCTTTCACAAATAAAGCTTGAAATGTATCACAGAACAGCCAGACCCTCTGAGCTTCTGGGAGCCTGATGACCTCCACACCCAAGGAGGTATATATGGATCTTTTTTTTTTCCAACAAACATCTTTATTAAATTTTCACACATGACATAGACAATCTTACATTTATACAAATGAAAAACAAACGTCACCACTTTAGTTGCAAACAGTATACATCACAGACACTACTGAAACAACTGTAGTTGGAAACATTATACATCACTTATAATCTATACAGTCATTGTCAGTGAAGCATTATATGACTCATTCAAATCCTGGCTCTAAAACCTTGTTCCTGCTCTGCATATATTGTTGCCATAATTCCCATCTTTTCTTATGTAGTTTGCTCCCTCCCTTTTTTAAAGATCCCAATTCCAGTTTGTTTTATCTGTTACTATATTCACTGCTTCTAGTAAAGTTGGTCTAGACTTTGATTTCTATTTTCTAGTAATTGCTTTTTCTGGGGCAGCCACTATAACCAGACTCAGCAAGGCTCTACTATGTCTAGGCAACTCTGATTCTCTATCATAACTAAAAAAAAAATCATCTGCCAAGTCATTCCAGTGTGCTCACCAAGCATCGCCAACAGAGCGGTCTACAGGGGATACCTAAAGTCTGCCAGCTCATTATACTCCCAAAAAATATGTTCCCAGCCACCTCTTACTTGCCGATCACACTTTCAACACTTGCTATCCACCTGAGGAAAAATTCTTTGGCGTTTACTCGGGGTATAAAAATGCCTAAGTAAACACTTCCAAGCAAAAATCCTGAATCTTCTAGAATTTGTTGCATATTTGGGCGATATACATATATCTTCCCATTGTCTCTTTGTGAATTGCTTATCCAGTCGCTCTTCCCAATCCTTTCTAAGCTCCTCTGATTGATTCTTATAATTATAATTCAATATTTTATATGCTTTACAAATTATTCCTTTTTTAATTGCAGCTTCTGTTCTAAATTCTATTAAAAACTCTACCAGTGCTGGTCTTTCATTCAGGAGCCCCCTATTTATTTCTCTTTGCCTATACACTGATATCAAGTCCTTGATAGGGAAGGCAATCTCTAACCGGCAGTCCAAATAAATTCTTGGCCTCTTCCCATCCTGTTACCTTTCCCCTTCTAGTTATTTGCTCCTAATACCTTGGTTCATTTGCCAGTTTTCTGCAATAAATTCCAGCCCCCTCTTGCCTATTATCTGTATCCCTGACGTCAGTCATCCCTAGCGGCAAAATCTCTTTTAGGAATGATTGAGCAGTATTTGTGTGTCATATTTTCCCTTTTCTCATTGGGACTAAACACATTTCTCCTTTCATCTGTGCTGACTTCAGAAATACCTGTCGTTCAACTTTATGTCAAAAAATCAGGATTTAACCTGCATGAATTCTGAGGCATACAACATCTATTTGCATATATACTGTGCGTGTGTATGTGTGTGTGTGTGTGTGTGTGTGTGTGTGCGTGCGTGCGTGCGTGCGTGTGTGTGTGTGTGTGTGTGTGTGTGTGCGTATATATATATATATATATATATATATATATATATATATATATATGTATATATATATATATATATATCTACACAGTTGATGTAAAAAGTTTACACACCCCTGTTAAAATGCCAGGTTTTGTGACATAAAAAATGAGACCAAATCATTTCAAAACTAACCACTTTTAATGTGACCTATAACCTGTACAATTCAATTGAAAAACAAACAAATCTGTTAGGAGAAAACTATAAAAAATAAAAAATGTACAATACATTGGTTGCTTAAGTGTGCACACCCTTAAACTAATACTTTTTGTTTGTGCACACCCTTTAACTAATACTTTGTTGAAGCACCTTTTGATTTAATTACAGCATTTAGTTTTCTTGGGTAGGAGTCTATCAGCATGGCACATCTTGACTTGGCAATATTTGCCCACTCTTCCTTGCAAAAACACTCCAAATCTGTCAGATTGCAAGGGCATTTCTTGTGCACAGCCCTCTTCAGCTCACCCCACAGATTTTCTATTGGATTTAGGTATGGGCTCTGGCTGGGCCATTCCAAAACTTTAATTTTCTTCTGGTGAAGCCATTCTTTTGTTGATTTGGCTGTATGCTTGGGGTCATTGTCGTATTGAAAGGTGAAATTCCTCTTCATCTTCAGCTTTCTAGCAGATGCCTGAAGGCTTTGGGCCAAATGTGACTGGAGTTTGGAATTTTTCATAATTCCCTCCACCTTGACTAAAGTCCCAGTGCCAGCTGAAGAAAAACAACCCCAAAGCATGATACTGCCACCACCGTGATTCACCGTGGAGATGGTATTCTTTTGGTGATGCGAAATGTTGTATTTGTGCCAAACGTTCCTTTTGGAATTGCGGCCAAAAAGTTCAACTTTGGTGTCATCAGACCATGACACACTTTACCACGTGCTTTTGGGAGACTTGATGTATTGTTTTGCAAATTTTAGCTCGGCCTGGATGTTTTTCTTTGTAAGAAAAGGCTTCCATCTTGCAACCCTACCCCTTAGTACAGCCATATGGAGAATACGGGAGATTGTTGTCACATGCAGAACACAGCCAGTACTTGTCAGAAATTCCTGCAGCTCCTTCAGTGTTGCTATTGGTCTCTTGGCAGCCTCCCTGACCAGTTTTCATTTTGTCTTTTCATCAATTTTGGAGGAACGTCCAATTCTTTGGAACGTCACTGTTGTCCCATATTTTCTCCACTTTTTGATGACTGTCTTCACTGTGTTCCATGCTATATCCAATGCAGTGGAAATGTTTTTGTACCCTTCTCCTGACTGATACCTTTCAACAATAAGATCCCTTTGATGCTTTGTAAGCTCTCTGTGAACCATGGCTTTTGCTGTAGCAGGCAATTGAGTAAATGTAAGGAAAATCCTACTAGGACAGCTGAACTTTATCTGAGGTTAATCAGAGTCTCTTTAATTGATGGCAGGTGTGTAGCCAAGAAGACTGAATGTTGTAATTAAATCAAAAAAGTGGTTCAACAAAGTATTAGTTTAAGGGTGTGCACACACAACAAAGTATTAGTTTAAGGGTGTGCACACTTATGCAACCAGCATATTATACATTTTTTATTTTTTATATTTTTCACAAATAAAGCTTGAAATGTATCACAGAACAGCCAGACCCTCTGAGCTTCTGGGAGCCTGATGACCTCCACACCCAAGGAGGTATATATGGATCTTTTTTTTTTCCAACAAACATCTTTATTAAATTTTCACACATGACATAGACAATCTTACATTTATACAAATGAAAAACAAACGTCACCACTTTAGTTGCAAACAGTATACATCACAGACACTACTGAAACAACTGTAGTTGGAAACATTATACATCACTTATAATCTATACAGTCATTGTCAGTGAAGCATTATATGACTCATTCAAATCCTGGCTCTAAAACCTTGTTCCTGCTCTGCATATATTGTTGCCATAATTCCCATCTTTTTCTTATGTAGTTTGCTCCCTCCCTTTTTTAAAGATCCCAATTCCAGTTTGTTTTATCTGTTACTATATTCACTGCTTCTAGTAAAGTTGGTCTAGACTTTGATTTCTATTTTCTAGTAATTGCTTTTTCTGGGGCAGCCACTATAACCAGACTCAGCAAGGCTCTACTATGTCTAGGCAACTCTGATTCTCTATCATAACTAAAAAAAAAATCATCTGCCAAGTCATTCCAGTGTGCTCACCAAGCATCGCCAACAGAGCGGTCTACAGGGGATACCTAAAGTCTGCCAGCTCATTATACTCCCAAAAAATATGTTCCCAGCCACCTCTTACTTGCCGATCACACTTTCAACACTTGCTATCCACCTGAGGAAAAATTCTTTGGCGTTTACTCGGGGTATAAAAATGCCTAAGTAAACACTTCCAAGCAAAAATCCTGAATCTTCTAGAATTTGTTGCATATTTGGGCGATATACATATATCTTCCCATTGTCTCTTTGTGAATTGCTTATCCAGTCGCTCTTCCCAATCCTTTCTAAGCTCCTCTGATTGATTCTTATAATTATAATTCAATATTTTATATGCTTTACAAATTATTCCTTTTTTAATTGCAGCTTCTGTTCTAAATTCTATTAAAAACTCTACCAGTGCTGGTCTTTCATTCAGGAGCCCCCTATTTATTTCTCTTTGCCTATACACTGATATCAAGTCCTTGATAGGGAAGGCAATCTCTAACCGGCAGTCCAAATAAATTCTTGGCCTCTTCCCATCCTGTTACCTTTCCCCTTCTAGTTATTTGCTCCTAATACCTTGGTTCATTTGCCAGTTTTCTGCAATAAATTCCAGGCCCCTCTTGCCTATTATCTGTATCCCTGACGTCAGTCATCCCTAGCGGCAAAATCTCTTTTAGGAATGATTGAGCAGTATTTGTGTGTCATATTTTCCCTTTTCTCATTGGGACTAAACACATTTCTCCTTTCATCTGTGCTGACTTCAGAAATACCTGTCGTTCAACTTTATGTCAAAAAATCAGGATTTAACCTGCATGAATTCTGAGGCATACAACATCTATTTGCATATATACTGTGCGTGTGTATGTGTGTGTGTGTGTGTGTGTGTGTGTGTGTGCGTGCGTGCGTGCGTGCGTGTGTGTGTGTGTGTGTGTGTGTGTGTGTGTGCGCGCGCGTGTGTGTATATGTATATATATATATATATATATATATATATATATATATATATATATATATATATATATATATCTACACAGTTGATGTAAAAAGTTTACACACCCCTGTTAAAATGCCAGGTTTTGTGACATAAAAAATGAGACCAAATCATTTCAAAACTAACCACTTTTAATGTGACCTATAACCTGTACAATTCAATTGAAAAACAAACAAATCTGTTAGGAGAAAAAATATAAAAAATAAAAAATGTACAATACATTGGTTGCTTAAGTGTGCACACCCTTAAACTAATACTTTTTGTTTGTGCACACCCTTTAACTAATACTTTGTTGAAGCACCTTTTGATTTAATTACAGCATTTAGTTTTCTTGGGTAGGAGTCTATCAGCATGGCACATCTTGACTTGGCAATATTTGCCCACTCTTCCTTGCAAAAACACTCCAAATCTGTCAGATTGCAAGGGCATTTCTTGTGCACAGCCCTCTTCAGCTCACCCCACAGATTTTCTATTGGATTTAGGTATGGGCTCTGGCTGGGCCATTCCAAAACTTTAATTTTCTTCTGGTGAAGCCATTCTTTTGTTGATTTGGCTGTATGCTTGGGGTCATTGTCGTATTGAAAGGTGAAATTCCTCTTCATCTTCAGCTTTCTAGCAGATGCCTGAAGGCTTTGGGCCAAATGTGACTGGAGTTTGGAATTTTCATAATTCCCTCCACCTTGACTAAAGTCCCAGTGCCAGCTGAAGAAAAACAACCCCAAAGCATGATACTGCCACCACCGTGATTCACCGTGGAGATGGTATTCTTTTGGTGATGCGAAATGTTGTATTTGTGCCAAACGTTCCTTTTGGAATTGTGGCCAAAAAGTTCAACTTTGGTGTCATCAGACCATGACACACTTTACCACGTGCTTTTGGGAGACTTGATGTATTGTTTTGCAAATTTTAGCTCGGCCTGGATGTTTTTCTTTGTAAGAAAAGGCTTCCATCTTGCAACCCTACCCCTTAGTACAGCCATATGGAGAATACGGGAGATTGTTGTCACATGCAGAACACAGCCAGTACTTGTCAGAAATTCCTGCAGCTCCTTCAGTGTTGCTATTGGTCTCTTGGCAGCCTCCCTGACCAGTTTTCATTTTGTCTTTTCATCAATTTTGGAGGAACGTCCAATTCTTTGGAACGTCACTGTTGTCCCATATTTTCTCCACTTTTTGATGACTGTCTTCACTGTGTTCCATGCTATATCCAATGCAGTGGAAATGTTTTTGTACCCTTCTCCTGACTGATACCTTTCAACAATAAGATCCCTTTGATGCTTTGTAAGCTCTCTGTGAACCATGGCTTTTGCTGTAGCAGGCAATTGAGTAAATGTAAGGAAAATCCTACTAGGACAGCTGAACTTTATCTGAGGTTAATCAGAGTCTCTTTAATTGATGGCAGGTGTGTAGCCAAGAAGACTGAATGTTGTAATTAAATCAAAAAAGTGGTTCAACAAAGTATTAGTTTAAGGGTGTGCACACACAACAAAGTATTAGTTTAAGGGTGTGCACACTTATGCAACCAGCATATTATACATTTTTTATTTTTTATATTTTTCCCCTAACAGATTTGTTTGTTTTTCAATTGAATTGTACACGTTGTAGGTCACATTAAAGGTGGGAAAAGTTTTGGAATTATTTATTGTGGTCTCATTTTTTTATATCACAGAAGCCTGGTATTTTAACAGGGGTGTGTAAACTTTTTATATCCACTATATATATATATATATATATATATATATATATATATATATATATATATATATATATATATATATATATATATATATATCTATATATATAAATCCATAAAACTTTTTTGGATATGAAAGAAAAATCACTTCACTTCGTGTAGTAGCTTTAAAATCTTTTAATCCAGTAGTTGAAATCTTTTAATCCAGCAGTAAAAAACGTCCACCAAGACAACAGTATAAGAAAACTTGAAATAAAATTTGAAATAAAATGAAACACTTGTATTTACGCGCTTTCTTTCATTGTCAAGTTCATTTTAAAGTTATTGAACAGTCGAACTTTTTCAGAAATACAAATGTTATGAACTGAACACTGTTTAAATAAAAGCTACTGTATAATTAATTATTTATGAAAAGAAGGGGAGGGGAAAGAATTCTCACTAACGAATCCACTAAAGGATGCATTTTACATTAAGATTGCCATTAAGCCCAGGGGGTGTGTCAGCTTGCAGTTTAACCTGCCATCTAAGCTCCTTAACTTCTAGCTAGGGGTTCGCATCTCCATAGATCAAGGAAGCACTATCCAACACTAGAAATTTAAAAGTGGAGCAGGAAGGGTTGGTTAGCTTGTGTTTAGCTAGAGCATTATTTTCATCACCTTTTCTTATGGCCTGATGATGCTCCTTGATTCGATCGCTGAGTTTCCTAATAGTTTTGCCAACATAGAACACCCCACAGTGACTGCAAACAGCAAGTTATACTATGCAAGTTGAATTACAATCAAATGTGTCTAAAAAATGAATTACTTGTCTAGGAGTGTGCAAGGTAAAACAGTCTCCACTTGCAATGTACTAGCAGCAAACACATTTCCCACAACTAAACATACCAACTGTAGGGGGAGATGTGGTTAAATTTCTCTGACCAGCTAGATCAAATACTGATTTGAGAGACTGCGATCTCTTGCAACTGAAAGATGGAGCGGGACCTAGTGCCTTGCCTGTCTCTTGGCAACTGGAGATAATATCCCAGTTCCAAGAAATTATGTCCCAAATAGATTCTGCATCAACTGAAACTGGAAGAGGAAAACACAGGCTGTCATTGGAAGATGGAACTGGGTTTGGGCAAAAGCCTTTTGACAAAATAGGGGGTATTTGTTGTGTCTATTCACTGCAACTTCCTCCAACAGGGTGTCCACTAAATGTGGCGGGTAGTGTTTGTCTGTGAATAACTGTTTAAGAAAGAGGCTTTCTTTTGTGAAACATTCATCTTCACTAACAATGCAGCTAAGGCATATGAATTGCCCCTTGACTATGTTCTTTTTCATAAAAAAGGGGTGTTGGCTGCCAAAATCCAAATAGTTATCGCCGAAGGTACTTTTTCTGTGGATGGTCGAAGAAAACATGTTAGTGTGGGGGTCAATGGAGAGGATCACATCTAAGAAGTGGACAGTTTCTCCCTTACCTGAAAGGGTAAAGTCTAAAAAAATCAATACTGCTGTTAACTTTGTCTAAGACCACATCAAGCTTACCTGGGGGCCCTATCCAAAGGAAAAAGATGTCATCTATATAACGTTTATATAGAGAGATATATTTGAAACCATCTAGTTTGGTAAGCACATCTGCGTCCCAGGAACTTAAAACTAGGTTGGCATAGGATGGGGCCATCTTTGCCCTCCATACCTACTCCCTGTACTTGCTGGTAGATGGTACCATTGAAAAAAAATAAATTGTTTTCCAACACTAATTTCAAAAGAACTAACAGAACTGGAACTCTATGAGGGGGGTATTAGTGTGCTTGGCAAGGTAATCTCCCACCATAAGAAAACCCCTTTGATGTGGGATGCTGGAATAGAGGGTCACAATGTCCAGGGTGACCAATGTACAGTAACCAGTCAAAGGATGGCAATTATGGACCTGATTCAAGAATTTCTAGGAATCTTTTAAGTAGAACTGGGAGGACTGAACTAGCGGGTTTAGGAAAAAAATCTAAAAGAGCTGATATGTATTCAGCCTTTGTCTTACTTGATGCCACAATATGCCTAAGAGGAGGATTTTTTTGGCTTTTTATGTGTTTTGAAGATCCTGAACATTCTACCCACTAATGGGGACTTCACCTCCATAAATTCCAAAGTCTGAAATAAGCTCTTTATGATAGAGCTTGATAAGAGTGTTGTTGATCCTACAAAAGCTTTCCGTAACAAAATTAGTGGAAACAGTTTTGTAGTTGTCAATGTTGGAAAGGATTTCTTCCATTTTGCTAACAGAAGAGCGGTTATCCATAATGACTAAACCTGCTCCCTTGTCTGCCTTCATAACCCTGATGTCTGGATTAGCTTGGAGACTTTTGAGGGCTTTAACAGAAAGATTAAATCTCTTAGTGGGTGGCTTTTTCTCAAGGGCTGCTCTTATATATAAATATATATATATATATATATATATATATATATATATATCTATATACATATGCACCGCACAGACACACACACACATACATTGATGTAAATGCACACACACACACACACACACACACACACACACACACACACACACACACATACATTGATGTCAATGCACACACACACACGCACACATGCACACACGCACACACGTACACAAACACAAACACATTGATGGAAATGCACGCACACACACGCACACACACACATACATTGATGTAAATGCACACATGCACGCACACACGCACACAAGCACACACACACACACATACATTGATGTAAATGCACACACACACGCACACACGCACACACGCACACACATACACACACACACACACACACTCTCACACACACACACATACATTGATGTAAATGCACACACACACACACACACACACACACACACACACACACACACACATACATTGATGTAAATGCACACACACACACACACACACACACACACACACACACATATACATTGATGTAAATGCACACACACACACACACACACACACATATACATTGATGTAAATGCACACACACACGCACACACACAAACATACACACAAATACATTGATGTAAATGCACACACACGCACACACGCACACACGTACACATGCACACACACACACATACATTGATGTAAATGCGCACACACACACACACACACACACACGCGCGTGCACGCACATACATTGATGTAAATGCACACACACAGACACACACACACACGCACACACACACACACACACACACATACATTGATGTAAATGCACACACACACACATACATTGATGTAAATGCACACACACACACACACACACACACACATATACATTGATGTAAATGCACACACACACACACACACACACACACACACACACATACATTGATGTGATTGCACACACACACACACACACACACACACACACACACACACACACGCACACACACGCACACACACACATACATTGATGTAAATGCACACACACACACACACACATACATTGATGTAAATCCACACACACACACACACACACACGCACGCACATGCACACACACACACACACACACACACACACACACACAGACACACACACACACACATTGATGTAAATGCACACACACACACACACATACATTGATGTAAATGCACACACACAGACACACACACACACACACGCACACACACACATTGATGTAAATGCACACACACACACACACACACACACACACACACACACACACACACACACACACACACACACACACACACACACACATTACTTTTCTACTGCTGTTACTGCACTTACACAGTCTCATCTACAATGTACATTTTCCCTCCTTTTTTCCTGATGTACTAAAATCAAATCTTCTGTAACTGCTATTTCCCTAGGTGAACTACCCTGTTAGTATCATTTCATTTCCTTATTCTATAATCATTGATAAGTAACTAACTCACATCATTGAAACCTGATTTGTGTACATGTTTACAGGTAAGTACTAGGGTAGCTGCCCTTGTGGGACATCTTAAGCCTATCCAGTTTCCCTTTTTGTGCTCAAAATAACCTGTCCCATTTGGTTATTGATCAGCCTTACCCATCCCATGGTCAATAATTATATATTACCCCAATGAAAATAACTGAGATCAAACCATAGAAAATTTTGAGGAGACCCATGTATGGGATAAAGCATTTAGGAGGTGCATCTGTCCATTAGTAGTACAGGGGCAAGGCTGGGGTAAATTTTGTGTATCCCATCCATAGATCTAAGTTGCACTTGAAAATATACACAGATGAACTTTGTTTTATGTGGATGAAGGGTCTGTTCAACAGCAGAAGCCTCTTCTGAGAAATATACCTGTCCCTGAAACCCTTCTGCTGATGTTGCAGAAAAGGTTTAGATCCCTAGACCAAGTACTTCTGATGTCATTTGACTTGCTGAAGTGCATTTAATTAATCAGTAATGGGTTAGACAATGCCTTATATGCCAGACACAGGTCATCTCTTAGTGGTCTGTAGGATACCAAGCATATTGATAGGATTCGGTCCATGTAGCTCATGTTGTTAGCCTTGTATCCTTTTAGTAAGGTATCTCTGGGGGCATTCCAGTTGTTGCATGTGTCTGGACAGATACATGCCAAACATGGCATTATATTCAATGACTGACCTAATGAGGGTTGAGTAAAGGAAGGCAATGACATGCCTAGATCTAGACACAATCCCTTTGTTTACAAATTGCAATATAGGAGGATTTTCTTACAACAGACACATGTTGATTAAAAGTTAGGTCACTGTCCACATAATTTCCCAAATCCTAAACAACCGGGTCAACTCTTATATTCTTTATAACTGCACATATTGTGAATTTCATTACATAAATTTACTACTTGTTTCCTCTGATAATTATATGACTCATTTTAATGAATATGTCACAATGAACATGGCACTCCAGTTTTCAAGCTGATATCTGCATAGTGTCAGTTGTGGTGCTACAGTACAAAATCTGTTTGAATATATGCACATGGTCTGCATATTATAAAAATCATATACTTATAATGTGCATATTGTAAAAAAATCACACATGCATATTGTGCACATGGTAAAATTTATCTGGTATACGGAAACATCAAACTGAGCATTACAATAACTGTATTTACTATTGATAGAATTCAAACAAAATCTTGTTATGCTCTAATAAGATCCATTTGTTAACTAGGTAGGCCCACTGGATACACAGTTCCATTTCAGAGGCAAGACTGAAAGCAATGTCTGGTTAAGTGAATTACTCGAGGTTACAGCATAAGCAAATGAGCTTGAGGACTGAGAGAAATGAACCTTGTACCAGCAGAACTATAGTTCACAGCCTTAACCTTCTATATCAAGTGCCAGATTCATTGCTAATACCCTTATTTTTAAGATAAGACATGCTTTAAATTTGCTTTAATAACTGAAGTAATCCCTAGATCAGTATTATTATGAAATAAAACTACAACCACCAAAAATGTCTCTCACTTCCTAGATAACAATTCCCCGAGTTTACACACATAAAATAATGTATGCCATTTAACCCTATCTGATGCAGCAGATTTAATTCTGCAAATATTCCTGATACATTTCTCTCATAAATTTCATTTTTCCATTATTTTCTCCAACTCTCTATAACTAGGTTAACTTTTCTCCCTTTGTCCTTAATTAATCAAATAATTAATTAATTAATTAATTAATTAATTAATTAATCAATCCTATATTATTCATATTTCCCACGAAAGGATTTGAGAAGCACTAATAACACATCACTAAAGTCATGCAGGAAAAAAAATCTGAATATGAAATCTGTTTTTAGAATGTAATCCGATATAGTCTCTTGTAATTTCAGGAAATGTATTTTTTGCAAAAATCCCCTCATGTGCATATGTGTATAAAAAAGTGGATGCATCTACATTATACTAGTTATACCTAGTTTAAAGTAATTTCCAATTCATGTAGATTACCACCTCCTATATGAATGAAAGCTTTCGTTTGTCGAGTCATAATTCTACCAGTGTTGAAATCCTTTTGTAACTGTAAAATTCATGTTAATTTTTTTCACAAACTGAAATAAGCATGAAAACATTACCTATGGTTTCCTGACGCAAAAATGAATACTTTTAGTTCAACTTACCATACACTGCAAAACATCTAATCCCTTACATAGCAGATTAATGGTTACTAGTTAGCCAGGAATCGAATCTTGAATCTTTTGCATTATATAATGTGAAACTTTTACTTGGTTTTCACTGTAAACACAAATGTTTTGTAGTCTTAAATATTTCAGCTACATAACAGCTTATCCTTGCTTGCCTGCTTAAATCTTAACTGTAGTTAATGAATAACAAAACAATAACAAATTTCTTCATATTATAACCCTATGTTTTCCTCTGTTATTACCAATTTGTTTAACTTTGTTTAGAATTTGGAACAATGTTGACTTTTCTAGTCTGTAACATTTGTTGACACATGAATTTTTCACTCCACACAGAGGTCAGTGAAGCTTTTTCTATGCTTTGTATGCAGTTACCTTTCGCATGGTTTTGTAGACATGCCTGTCTTGTTTTTACATCTCCACCTTTTGAAAGCAGATTAGAAAATAACTGTGTCTGATGCCACACACACACACACACACACACACACACACACACACACACACACACACACACACACACACACACACACACACACACACACACACACACACACACACACACACACACACACACACACACACACACACACTCACACACACACACACACACACACATGACCAGCTATGCTGACAACAATATTGACATAACATAAAAACAACAAACGTTGATACATTCTGCACATGCTCAGTGTATTACCCCAGACTGGAGTAAACCAAATGCAAGTGCTCCCACACTCCCTGATATTTTTATATACTAACTCCAAGACTACACAATCCTTTGAGGAAAAGGAATATTCCCCTACCCAGGGATTCCCAATCTCACGCACCTGCCAGCCATCTGTTTGCTTCTAGCAAATGGTGTCAACTAAACAGATGTGTGTGAATGTGATTTCAATCAAATTAATATTTGCAAAAGAAAATCTTTTGAACCTGTGAATTTATAATTGCAGATTTACTTCCCACTCTGTGCCTATGTCACTCAGCATATTCTAATGTTCTGGAGAACCTAAGCTCACAAATTATTTATAAATTTATTTGCCTTTGTTTACTGACTCTGTCATGTTCATTTTCAGTGAAGGCCTGTGGAGAGAAGCTCCATTTGCTTACGTTACGCTATACTAAGTTCTAGTTAAACGCAGAGTAGTTGCACTTCTATTTATAGTTATACACAAACAGTAATTACATTTACACATTCTAAGATTTTACAGACATGGAAGTTACAAAAGAGAAAGCTCACATGCAACTTAGTGGATTGTACAGGTAGCGGTTATGTATAAAAATTGTTTTGTCATTTCAGTGAAAGGTTGAGTGCACTCTGATTAAGGATAGTATTTTGAGAGTATTGCACAGTGAACATGAAGTCTAAACCTTGAGATGAGCATGTGCATGACCAGGATTGGTTAAGATATTGTTTAAGTAGTAGTTTAAAACTATTGAGTTTAACGGAGAGTTTTATTTGTGTGGGGATACTATTCCAGAGTTTAATGTATTGGGAGTAGATTGAGTCTCCTGCAACGTTCTTTGACTTACCTGTAAGTAATAAAAATCTGTTACTAGAGTGGAGGTCCCTTGTTGGATAGTAGGTCAGTAATAAGTTATGTAGTGCAGGGCATTTTTCTGGATGATGAATGAGTTTGCATGCTGTAGTTAGATGTGAATATGTTAGGTAGTTGTGTAGTTCAAACCACTTTAATTGCTTTAAGCTATAACAATGGTGGGTCCTATGAGGGAGATTGGTTGCAAATGTAGATACTTTATTGTAGCAGGAGGCAAGTTTCTTTCTTTGAATATTGTTTAAGTTTGTTAGGATAGCAGTGGGGTATAATAGAGTCGGCAATCAGAAGGTGGTGGCTAGACCTTTTTCTTGCAGTATCTGTAAGGCAGAGGTGTGGACAGACATTTACATTTTGTACTCATACTTAATGCTATTGCCCTCATCACCCACCTGTCATTTTAAAAATGCACTCAACCCTCAAAATGCTACCACCTCAGATACATAGGAAGGGAATATGTTATTTTCAACTATTAGCATTTATGCCAATAAAAACCTATTTTAAAGGTGTAGTCCTTTCACACAATCATTCCATCTGTATCTCTATACTGTAAATATTTGTTTACACAGTTCTAAACATTCTGTGCTTTTTGAGTATTGAAGTTTCTAAGAGATGCTCAGGAAAAATGTACTCATTCGAGGACACTGAGTATGCCTTACTCAGGGTCTACTTTACTTACCCAAATGGCCACATCACTGGCTTTCAGTTCGCAAAATGAAAGGACTGACAAGCCAGAATACTGACATCTGGAACAGTGACTTTCCACTTGAGGTAAGTAACCACTTGGCCATCCAAAAAAAAAATAAATAAACTGAACAAAATTAAACCCACCCCCTAACTAAATATACCAACTCCGAGATTGCACTATCATGGGGGTAAGGGGCAAGGTTCAACAGGATGGCCAAGCAGTTATTTACATTGACTGGAAAGTCAGTGTTATGGATGACAGTCTTATGGTTTATCGATCCTTTCGTCTTGGCAAAATGAAAGTCGGTGAAGTGGCCGTTCAGGTAAGTAAAGTAGATCTGCCTAGCTACACCCTTGCTGAAAGGAATCCATTGATCTTATAAAGGGAGCCTAGGTTCTGGTGAGTAGATTTAATGGTGTTCTTTATATGCTTGTCATATCTGAGATTGTCATCCATTATAACGCCTAGAAGTTTACTGTGAGTTACAGTTTCAATGACAGTATTATTTGCTGACTTTATGGTAAAAAATTGCTTTTGATTTTAGCAACTTTTTTGAGTAAAAAGCATTAACTTAGTTTTCTTGGAAACGACTAGGAGGTTTGATTCTTTGATCCAGGTTTCTACAGAGTACAAAGACTTTTGGGTAATGTCTTGGAGCTTATTTATTGTTGAGGCAGCACATATTAATGCTGAATCGTCTGCATACTGAACTAAACTAGCATAGTGAGTGGAGGTGTGGAGGTCATTAATAAACATATTAAATTATAGAAGACCCAGGATAGAGCTCTGAGGGACACCTGTAATAACTTGTTGAAAGGATGAGTAGATCTGTTGCCATTTAATGGCTTGTTGCCTTCCAGATGGGTACCTAAGAAACCGCGATGAGGATTACTGTGAAAGTCCTACTGAGGAGAATCAAACGAGCAGTTGCTGGTGTGAGACAGTATCAGATGCCTTTGACAGGTCTAAGAACATGGCGGAGACAAACAGGCCATTGTTTCTATGTTGATTTATTATATTGGTAAAAAGTAGTAGAGCAGTGGTGGTGCTGTACTGCGGCCTAAAGCCATGTTGTGCTTCTGAGAGCTGGTTGGTTGAGGTTAGGTATTGCATCAGCTGCACATGGATGCATTTCTATAATATTTTGAAGATGGGGAGAAATTAATCTTTATGCAGCTTATATTAAATATCCCACGGGTTCCCAAAGTGTGCGCTGCGGCACCCTGGGGAACCACGGCTTCCTCACAAGGGAGCCACAAACTAATAAACTTAGCTGCAAAATAAGCCGCAAACTAATAAGCTTACTAAGCTTATTAGTTTGCGGTTTATTTTGCAGCTGCTTAACAGAAGGTCTGTGTTCAGAATGAGGAACAAGCCATGTTATTTACGGGTAATTAAGCATCTTGTAAGAGGTATGCGGAAAGAGTATACAAGAGTACTACAAAGCTGACATTCCTAGCTACCCACTGGTGTTACTACATTTGTGATTTGTTGCAAACACCACTTTACTTATACAAACCGTTGCTCCCTCTTAACCATCGAGATTTTTGCCTTACATTTGGTCCGTTCCTCATAAAATTTGTGGTTTTCTGATTTTTGTGGCAGTGAGCATTGAATTCACTAAATGACAGACATTTGAGTTTTAAACTTCATACCCTTCAAAAAATACATGGTAAAAACCTTTTAGTAGGGCAACTCTTAAGCCAGTTTATAAAAGCAATTTTGCCCCCCCCCCTCATTATTTTTGGCGAAGAGTTTGAGAGCCATGATCCTTTACCTATGGTTAGAACTTGGGGGGGGGGCATGTTTAATCAGATAGCAAGTTAAAAGATTAGCTGTGCAAAGGTTGCGGCTATCAATGCACCCAGTGTGTCAATCCGAAAGAAATGCTCCAGGGATTAACAAAATCACGGTAGCAAGAAGATATTCTTAACACAATCACATGTGTTGTACTATAACAATACTTTCCTCAGGGTTTTTATTTTAGGGGGCAACTCAACATGCAAGGTTGTTGCCTTACCAGGGCTACTATAGTAGGGGACTTAAGGTGCGTGCAAGAGATGGATCTCACCAATATAGGTGGCACAACAGATTTTTCTGTTTGGGTATAAAGGTAATCTCCTAGAAGTGGATGCAGTAAAAGCACTCACATCAGAGTATGGCCAAGGTAAAAGCTCATGGCATGATTAAACATAACACGAATCCCAATTAAGTATGAATGGAAGCCAAAATACACCATGGGCACTATAATATTACTGCAATCACACCTGGGGACAGCACAGCTATCGAGGACTCAAATGCCCAGATGTTTTGTCTCACATTTTCAGTCCCTGCCGAATCACTGAGGACTGAAGGAACTAAGTAACACGAATTAGGGTCTGACTTCATAGTATTCAGAAAAGATACATGGATACACAAACCTGCTAGCAACTCTTAACTTGCTAAGAGCGATATTTAATAAGTGTTACAGTTTTGGGGCCTTTACCTGCCCCCCAACATTTTAGATTTTGTCCTCATTTCTTGCACCAAATACAAGACATTTTTCAGTTAATTAAAAACACTGCACATACCACAGTCATAAACGGACGGGGAAGAAATGCGGATATCAGTGCTAATAATTGAAGAACTGGTTTTATTCGCAATTCTCAGCCTTACATCACCTCAGGGGATCACTGCTAAATAATGTGCAACAAATGGGCAAAATGTGGAACACTACCTGTCAAACAGACACTATAAAAATGAGTTCCACTAGGAAATTCACAACATGGCTAAAACGTGCCACTTTATACCTTGCTGTGTATTTTTAGTTAAACGCGGTTAATGAAGGCATCCCTCTTAGTGTAAAATTAATGTAGACTTTTTAGGACTGAAAAACAGAGAGGATTTCTCACAGTGAGGTACAGTCAAGGGATATCTTTTTACAGTTAGAGAACGTTTGCCATACATGTAGAGATTATTAACTATTTAGCATTGGGGAGGGGGATTGGACTAAAATATCCGAGACCCCCTGCAATAAAGAAACACAATCTTCAACATCCCAGATTTATCTTTGTGAATAATAAAAAGAAAATACCAAAATATTGTTTTATACTCAATAGCCAAGTTAAACTACAACAAAGAGTTACCACCCGTTTTGTCACCAGGCAGGCCCTCAGGATGACTGAGCATCTCTCAAGCACTTAGCACACGAGATTTGGACGAAGCCACAAAGAATGGTTGGGGGATGACAAAGCCCAAAAACAGGGGCTAATGTTAAATATTGTGCTTATAAACTTAGAAAGTTGCTAGAGTAACAGGATTTGTATTATCATACTTTTTCTTGGGTACGTAGAGTCTGAAACTCAAATGTAGGTTGTTATTCAGTGACTTTGATCCTCAGTGCTTTGCCAAAAAAGCACAGATTCTATGAGGAATTTTGTTGTAAGTCACACCGTAGTAGTGAATAAATAGTCAGAATACAATATGCCGGTAATACATATTCTTGCTCAATACTATTTTATTCCAAAAAGATATATAAACCTACTTACCTTCCACATATTCTACAATCAGTAGTTTACAACAAGTATTTTAGACAGGGATGCTCCCTCAGTGCTGTTTTATACCTTACTAAGCAATTCACATCTGACCTACTATAAAAATAATACAAAATGTAACTTGTTTGTTCTACTTTAACCAGTAACCTCAAAACTTACATAAAAAAGTAAATTGAGAAAATGAACCTTGCACATCTGCATTGAAGGCAATATAAAAAAAGAACAAATGCAATGTCTGTATTCATCAGTACTTAATGTTGAGGGTGTGCTGTGTTAAAATGTATTTTTCCAATACCTATACAATCACTTTATTTAAGTATACTTGTTAAAATTTGACGGGGGCGGGGGGCGCCTTGGGAAACCTGGATTCAACAAGGGAGCTGAGAATCGAAAACTTTTGGGAACCACTGAAATATCCCACTAAAATCTTGGTGTATAACGTGTATAACGTAATCCATATAGGTTCACAGGTAGGTACTAGTCTATCTGCCCAAAGGCATTTATAAGCCTAGCCAGAATGTGTTGGCTTATGCCACCCCCTTAGATTAGCTCCATGTGCCTCTGTCCAGCAGAGCCACTGAAGTGATCCCCGGGGTAAACTTTCTGTTTCCCATCCACTCATCAAGGTTCCTCTTGAAGAGGGTTAGCGAGGAGTTCTGCCTAATGTAGATTGAAATCTTGTTCCAGAGCATGGGAAGTCTCTGGGACAGGAATCTATCCCTCCAGCACGTCCTATTTATTGTTGTGGTGAGGTTTAGATCCCTAGAGTGTGTGGCTCGAGGGGATATGGTTTTCTTCAGGTGGAGCATGTCCATCAATTCTGGGTTGGACATGGCCTTGTATGTCAGGCAGAGATCACCTCTGAGTAGGCGGTATGCAACTGAGTACAGCTGGAGTTTCTTCAGTCGAGCTGCATGGGGCATCTGTTTGAGGCCAGTGACCCTCTTGGTGAGGTACTTTTGTGGTCTTTCCAGCTGTTGCAGGTGTCTTGTAAGATACATCCCAAATGGGGCATTGTACTCTATGATGGGTCTGATGAGTGATGCGTAGAGGGGCACAATGACCTCTTTTGATCTGGATGCAAACCCTTTTGTGATTAGGTGGGCCACATAGAAGGATTTTCTAACCACTTTGGCAATGTGATTGTCAAAGGAGGGGTTACTATCTACTTGGGTCCCCAGATCCCTTATTACGTCTTCTGTATTTAGGGGCTACCACCTGTGTGGTAGTTTGTGGGTACTATGTTTTTCCAAAGGGGATGACTATGCACTTTTTGGCATTTAGCTTGAGGCCATGGTTTTGACACCAGGTATCTGTCTCAGTGAGACCCCTTTGGAGGATATCGGTGTCAGCCGGAGAGTCAGTTATAGCCCCTAGTTTGCAGTAGTCTGCAAACTTGGTCAGCCATAGTCCTTCTGTGCTAGCCTGTACCTCTGAGAAGTATATGCCAAAGAGGAGGGGTCCTAGGACTGAGTCCTGGGGAATGCCACTTGTAACTGGTTTAGAGTCAGACTTAGCTCCCACAACTCTTACCATGTGGGTTCTGTCCATGAGCCAACTGACAACCCATCTCATGATGTAGGGGTTTATGTTCAGGCTGATGAGCTTGTCTATAATACCTGAATGGGGAATGGTGTTGAAGGCCTTTGCGAGGTCTAGGTAGGCTGTGTGGACGACCTTTCCCTCATCTATAGCCTTGGTAACATTCTCAACAAAGTCAAATAGGTTTAGGAGGCATGATCTGCCCTTAACAAAGCCAAAATGGGTAGGGTCCAGTGTTTGGAGGTTCCCAATGTCTCTGTTAATGAGATCCATGATGATGCATTCCATAGCCTTGCAGACCAAGCTAGTCAGGCTTATAGGGCGGATAGTTCCTGGGGTCTGTTATGGCTCCACCCTTGTGGAGCAGAATAACCATTGCTGTGTGCCACTCTTTGGGCATGTAGCCTGTGGAGAGGCTGAGTTTGAACAGTGTGTTTAGGTGAGGGGTTAGTTCATCTTTGAGCTCATGTAGGACGCAGCCTGGGACACCATCCGGTCCCATTGGTGCTGTGTTTTTGGCTTTGGAGAGGGCTGTTTTAACCTGAGTGTCTGTGATTTCAGGGGCACTACATTCTTCTGGTATGGTTATGGGCCCTTTTGGGGGTGGGAGGGGGGTGAAGTTTGCACTGAACCTGTCTGCCAGGATGTTGGTGATATCAGTCGGTTCAGTGTATTTTGTGCCATTCTGCACTAACTCCGAGCAGATCTGAGAATTGCCACTTAGATTCCTGACATAGCTAAAGAATGCCTTGTGGTTATCTTTGGAGTCCTTGGCAATTTTTCTTTTGAAGCTAGCCTTGGATGATTTTATGAGAGATCGTAGTTTCCTGCTGATGCTGATCAGGGATGGCTTCCCTTCTTGGGATTTTGCTCTTTTCTGTACTAGTTTCCTCCTTCTATTGTATAGCTTGTTTATGGCAGGGGTCCACCAGACTGGTTTCCTTTTCTTGGAGGAGTGAGTCTTGGTTTTGATTGAGATAGCATGATCCATGCATTCATGTAGGTGCCCATAGAGTACATTAGTAAAGGATTTTGCAGCTTGGACAGCATTATCCTTTAGCATGGGGGCTTTGAAACTTTCCACCTCGGTCTTAAGTAACATGAAGTTTGCTTGTGAAAATTTTTTCACAGTGATTTCTTTGACAGAGGGTGGGGGCGGAATGTGAATATTCAGAGTGATTAGTTTATGGTCAGATCTAACCAGCAAGAGGTTGACCTCTGGTGTGGAACACCAGTCGCCCATGTTGGTGATGACCAGGTTCAATATGTTGTCACCTCTGCTGGGGGTGTTGACCAGTTGATCCAGGGCATTAGAGTTTATAAATTCTAGGAAATGTTGGGCAAGGAAGTTAGTACTTGAGTAGTTCTCCCAGTAAATGTTTGGGTAATTGAAATCACCCAATATCAGGCTGTTTGGTAGAACCTTTATGTTTCCCAGTGTTTCCAGAAATGCGGAATGAGGTTCCTGGGACATGATGGGCGATCTGTAGCAAGCTACAATTTGGATTGCAGTTTTGCCCATCGTTAGTTGCACGTGGATGATCTCTGAGGCATTGTGCTGTGCCACTAACCTGGAGGTGTGGGTATCCTTGATGAATATGGATACTCCCCCACCTTTTGTATTTCAGTCTGGGTTTTGTGGCCGAAATGTGTGGTATGAGTTGTAGCCTGGTAGTGCTGGGGTGCTCTCTGGAGCCTTAAACCGGGTTTCTGTTACTGCACATATATTGATTTTCTCCATACTGAGGAGTGCCTCGAGTACGTGCATTTTGAGGTTTAGACTTCTGGCATTGAGTAGCATTACCCTCAGTTTTTTGTTAGTTGTGCTATTTACGGTGGTGGGTTTGTCTTTTGAGCCTTGCCTAAAAAAGGCACCATGGGGGTGGCAAGAGTCTTGGCCAGTATTCAAAAGCCTAAGGGTGACAGGCACAAGTCATCTCTAGTGAAGCAGCGTGGCTTGTCGAGCATGTCATCCCAGGCTGACAGACACTGGATCCCCTTTGAATGACACCATTAGCTTAGCCAATTGTTGAAATTGATAATTTTTTCTTTACACCGTGGTATCATTCTTGGTGAGGGCAGAATGCTACTCAGGGTCAGGGTCATACTGGCCTGGGCTACGTGATCAGAGAGCTCCTCCATGTCTCTTTTCATGTAGCCCATGGAGGTACGGCTCAGGTCATTCACACCAACATGGACAATGACAGAGTCGTATTTGTACTTGTTCTGGAGTGACCTAAGTGCTTGTGTTATGTGGCGGATCCTGGCACCCGACAGGCAGCTAACAGTAACCTTCTCCGTGTTCAGCCTAGTGAGAGGGATGTCAGTGTGCCTGACTATAGAGTCACCTATTACTAGTGTGTTTGGTATGTTATTTTACCTTAAGGGCTGGGATTGCATGGCACACTAGTTTTGTGAAGTATGTGTTTCATGGTTTGCATTGGGAGGGTGGAGGTTGCTTGCATGTCTGCTTTGGAGGTCTCTGTTGCTTTTACAGATTTTTATTTAGAGCCTCCAAGTATGTTTTCATGTATTTATGTGTGTTTTTTGCTGGTGCTGGTTTCATAGGTCTATGTGGGACTGGTGGTGTGATGCAAGTAATTCCCTTCTCCTCTTGACTGCCTGGTCCAGTCTTGGGCTGAGAGAGCTTAGCCTCCAGTTTGGCTGTATAACTGCATCTCTAGCATATATTAGTGCTTGGTGGTAGGAGGAGAGGGTTGTCTGTGTACATGAGACAGATGTAACATTGCCTCAAAATGCCCAGATTCACCAGTTAGACCAGAGAGTACACCTGAAACTGCCCTTTGGACATGCCTGGATAGGTACAGTGAACTGTTTTGCTGATTGGCTGGTGAGGTCGAATAGAGAGCCTTGTCCTTCTCTACAGTATAGGGGGGTCTAGTGCTAAGGTTTATTAGTGCTTGCTATGAGTCTTGAGCAAGTGCCAGACTGAGAAGTGATTGGTTTGAGTGCTTAGGTTGAAAGTTTGCCTAGTTCCAAGGGAAAAATTGAAGAGCAGACTTTGTGGAGCCGGGAATAGTTATACCCCAGCTAACTGGCGCTGCCCAGCAAGCAAAACTGCGCTAATGCGGGTTTTATAGCAGGGAAACGAAAGAGAGAGAAATTAACCCAAAATGGCCAATAAACTACTAATTTCTGGGCTGAAACCACTCCTCCAGGGACAGATAGGCTGCTCAAAGCTCCCCTCTCTCACAGGTGAAAAGAGAAACTTCCTTCTATCCAAGTAAGGTATGGGCAAACAAAGATACTTGTAACGTAGCCCTGAATTCAGCACTAACCTGAAAACTAGACTATACTAGCTTAGGAAAGTGGAAAAACAAGTATATATGTATATATATATATATATATATATATTTTTTTTTTTTTTTTCAGAAAATAAAGCAGATACAATCAAAAAAACACTTTAAATGCACATAAATGGCAATCACACTTGAGTGTGTAGCCTACAACAGTTAAACAGGTACTTTAAACAGAAAAATGACTTTGTTAAAGTGCAGGCAGTAAAATAAGTACAATATGTAGCTGAAACAAGCTTTTTAAATCACAGAAACTCTAAAAAAATCGGAATTTTAGGCGGAATTAACTAAGGGCAGCAAGAAAATGCGGAAAAATGATACTTAATCACTCTAAAGTCTCTCTTTTGTCTCTCTGCTGCTGTAGAACTCTGCAGGGCACCAGGCAGGAGCTTACCTTCCACATATTCTACAATTCTACATTATTAACTATTTAGCATTGGGGAGGGGGATTGGACTAAAATATCCGATACCCCCTGCAATAAATAAACACAATCTTCAACATCCCAGATTTATCTTTGTGAATAATAAAAAGAAAATACCAAGATATCGTTTTACTCAATAGCCAGGTTAAACTACAACAAAGAGTTACCACCTATTTTGGCACTAGGCAGGCCCTCAGGACACAGTTCCTCCTCATGGACGATTGAGCATCTCTCAAACGCTTAGCACACAAGAGTTGGATGAAGTCACAAAGAATGGTTGGGTGATGACAAAGCCCAAAAACAGGGGCTAACATTAAATATTGTGCTTATAAACTTAGAAAGTTGCTAGAGTAACAGGATTTGTATTATCATACTTTTTCTGGGGTACGTAGAGTCTGAAACTCAAATGTAGGTTGTTATTCAGTGACTCTGATACTCAGTGCTTTGGCGAAAAAGCACAGATTCTATGAGGAATTTTGTTGTAAGTCACACCGTAGTAGTGAATAAATATTCAGAATACAATATGCCGGTAATACATATTCTTGCTCAATACTATTTTATTCCAAAAAGATATATAAACCTACTTACCTTCCACATATTCTACAATCAGTAGTTTACAACGAGTATTTTAGACAGGGATGCTCCCTCAGTGCTGTTTTATACCTTACTAAGCAATTCACATCTGACCTACTATAAAAATAATACAAAATGTAACTTGTTTATTCTACTTTAACCAGTAACTTCAAAACTTACATAAAAAAGTAAATTGAGAAAATGAACCTTGCACATCTGCATTGAAGGCAATATAAAAAAAGAACAAATGCAGTGTCTGTATTCATCAGTACTTAATGTTGAGGGTGTGCTGTGTTAAAATGTATTTTTCCAATGCCCATACAATCACTTTCATTTAAGTATACTTGTTAGAACATGACAGGGGGGCACCTTGGGAAAACCTGGATTCAACTAGGGAGCCAAGAATAGAAAAAGTTTGGGAACCACTGAAATATCCCACTAAATCTTGGTGTATAACATGTATAACGTAATCCATATGCTAATTATTTTCCTTTTGAGCTAGCAAATGCAGTGTATAAAAGCTACTTTTCACACAGAAATCAGAATACTCTCAGTTTTGCCCTCAGTGAACATGAAACAAATGAATTCCAAACCAGAGAGTGTTTTGTAATATCTAGGGCCCTTCGGATGACAGAAACACAACCCTTCTTTTCCTTTTTATTGCACCTTCTAAGTCAAAGCGTTTTAATTCACTGCTTACTTATAAATATTATACTTTTTATATACTGCAGATGCATAATGTTTCAAAGAAATTGAATCCTGTATTTACCTGAATTCTTGTTCCATTCTGAAAATTACTCCATCAATTCTGTCTGCATACAAGCTTGCAGTTAAATTCTATGTTCAAATCCCACAAAAGGACATAATCTTTTGCAAATCATTTGAGCATGTCAGTGTATGGGTGGTGATTCATACCCACAAAATACTCTTCAAGGAGGTCAGAGTTACTACATATAAGTAATGGAGGTGGGGGTGCAGGGTGTTTATTTTCAATTACCCATGTACAAATCTGCAAATACATTTATACTATAAACACTGCTTCACATATTATGATAATATACTGATGACTGTTGATTATACCTCCCTATTTTTCATTATGAAAACATACCATACAACAGCTTAAAAGTCTAAAAGGTTATACTGTAAGCATGCAAAAGTGGAAGAAATTAAACCTGGCATCCTGGAACATTAAATTAACTGCCAGTAAAATATTTTTCTTTTCAACTCTTTGCAATCACACAAACTTGCTGGCAAAGTATCAAACTATTGGGTTAGAATTTACAACTAATACAGTCTACTTGACAATGCATCTTGAATTCCTTACTGCAGAGTGCATAGAGCATCTGCTACTTTATCAAATTTACTTTCTACAAAATAAAATATTGAAAAATGACACACACACACACACACACACACACACACACACACACACACACACACACACACACACACACACACACACACACAAACACAAACACATTAAATTATTTTCTTTGTGTAAAACCGATAGTATGAATGACTCGGTTCTCTGTCACTCTTTCTCTCTCTCTCTCTGGTTTCTGAACAAGCAGTCCTTAATGTCTGTGTCAGGAGCATCTGATTTTATGACATGCAGACTGGAAGTAAGTGGAATAAATTATGTGTTTATATAGGGGGCCCACAGAGAAAAACAATGAAGTGGATTTGTTTTCCTTTTAAATTGCACAGCACATCTCTTGTCTGAGATTGGACTTTATCTTGTTCTGACAGGTAACACAGACTTACACAGAGTTCGTTCTTTCTCAGGTAACACAGTTCATATGACCCAGCTTTTCCCAAGAATTAATCTTGCCATACTGTTTAATTTATAAAACTAAAACAGTAAGAAAGCACTGCTACTTTAAGACATTTAACCAGTTCATGGCAAAACATATACCAGTTCAACTTTCCACTGCACAAAGTTAGAGTCTGAAGAATAGTCTATTTTGTCTTATAAATGCCTATCCATATGACAGTTAAAAACTTCTTTATGTATTTTTCTTTTATATATATTCCTGCCATGCATATCACAGAGATTATTTCACTGTCTGCTCTACGATACAATACAGCTGCAATTAATGCTTTCTAAGCCTGAAAAGCAATAATTTATGTTCTTTTAGCACAAGGGAAACATTTTTTAAAGACAATACAGTTCATTGGTGGCATGGAATTAAAAAAAGTAAAATGTGCTCACAGTTTAAGCATCTGGAAGACAGATCAAGCTGAAGGTGATACTGAGACTTCAGTGTCATCTTGCCCATTATGCAAACTTTCATGAACAAAGGTTCAGCTGCATTAGCCTCCTTATCTTCCGACTATTTTGCCATCAGAATTTCCAATGGACTATTCTGTAGCCTAATTTTAGAAAATATGTTGGATCATCATAATTCCTTCTTGCTACCAGTTTCCCCTTCTCATCATCTGTTTGCATAATGAAGTTTACAGGAAGATGAGATACCATGCAAAATTCTTTTTGGAAAACTGTCTGGCTGTGTCAATATAAAATTTTTGATAACTGAATGTCTCACAAGAAGTTCTTTGAGACACAAATCAAGTGGAAAGAAACTTTATTGGTCCAGAATAGAATGACAGCTTTTGAGATTACATAGACTGTGAATCTATCAGGGCAGACTACAAAGACAAACTTATATACAATGGACTGGCCAGCTTCAGTGGAACCTCCAAGAAATACTCCTTCCAGTCATAATTCATATTTTTAAGCTAACAGCAACAGCACACAATTATTGTTAAATGACTGCTCCAACTGTTACATTTCAGAATGTTCTCAAACCCTGGGCAAGTTTCTCATGATGTAATGTGCAGTAACTTTCCTTTACACAGTAATTATTATATCCAAAGTTACAAGCACAATGCCTCTTAATCTATGTTTCTAATGGCTTCTCCTAGGAAAATAATGTTCTATAATATTTGTCTGTAACAAAGCAGAGAAATGATCTCTTATGTAAACCTGATATATATATATATATATATATATATATATATATATATATATATATATATATATAGACATATAGATATATATATATATATATATATATATATATATGGGTTTACTACGGTTGATTGAAAACTCACTTGACTGAAAATGAAATTATTAGGACCACTTTAATGAAAGCTCACTTCACTGAAAACTAATTTCTTTGAAACTCATTTAGTTGAAAGTTATAAATGTCCTTTTCCCAACTGTAGTGCGACCCTGGAGTTAGTATATAAAGTAAGGGGATATGTGGGGGGGCACAACCCCCCCCCCCACATTGGGGGGGTGGGGGCATAGCCCCCCACATATCTTGGTTATTTATTCTCTTTTGGAGACAGTTATTTATTGCACTTGCACACTTCACACAGAAGGCACCCCAGCCAAGAATCGAACCAGAGAACCTCTTGCTTTGAGGCAACAAGGCTACAGTTGCACCATTGCGCCGTCCTTTGTCTTTTGAATTCCTGCATCCTTCAGATAGACCCTAAGTAATGCTTTACTATATGCTATTTAACTATGAATTCCTACATGCCTCTAGTTTAATGGATTGCCATATGCATTAACAATAAATGTGAGTTTCAAAGGAAGAGAAGTTTACTGTTGCTCATGTGGCCTGTTTTAGATGTGACAGTGTTTTTTTTTTTAAATTGCTGTCAACATTTGTACTATAACATTTTTAATAAAAGTTGTAAATGTAATTCCAAATCTCTGTGATCATGGTAACAGTAAAGAAGAAAACATTATGCACACTGACTGGATTCAACAATGTTTGAGAATAACTGGGGAGAGACAAACAAGTAAAATGGGACATTGGTATGTCTGTGTGGTGGTGGTTTGGGGGTCTGGTCCATTACTCTTCTTTAGCCCCATTTCACCATGATCCAGCTGTTCTCTTACTGCTTACAAACTCTGCATGGCGTATTAGCATCATACATATGGACTGTATTTTTGGTTTTCCAGGCTTTAAGCCATGGAAAGGGGCACCACAGGGGCACAGCCTGATTAAGTGACTTGCTCAAAGTCACACAGTAGGAAAATGGAGACTAAAGACTTCATTATCGCCAAAGCATGGAATTCCTTGCCTTCAGCTATTACTCACATAGAAATTTTAAAAGCTTCAAAACTGCAGTAAAATTCCATTACCTCAACAATCAAACATGCTACTGTAACAACTCACATAAACCTCCTTAAACAGATCACTGTCTCCAATACTACTCTACATCAAATAATATATTTTAACGCACATACCTGGACTTTTTGTCCATAGTTCTTTTTTTCCATTTGCTTTTTTTCTACACCTCTAGATCCTATGTTTCTACACGCCACCTGTTTCTGCTTTCACAGCAGTTTTATAGAAGAATAGTGTCTGAAGATGTGAAACAAATTTACATATGCCTGTATATGATTATAGTTTCCAAACTGTAAATACCTTAAACCTCTGTAAATGCTTAATGATATGTATGATGTTTACCTGAATTGATGACTGATGTGAAATTGTAATTGTAAATGTTGTTCCTTATGCTCTGTACATAGTGGTTTACATTATGCAATTTTTTTGTAACCTCTCTTGGAGCTTTTCTCCCCGGGCCTCCACTGAAAATGGGTTTCTGACCCAGTGGACTTTCCCAGTTACCAAATGTCAGTTTGGCTTTGTTAAGGGCAGATCCTGCCTCTTAAACCTGGTTGACTTTTTTGAAACAGTCACCAAGGCCATTGACGAAGGGAAGGTGGTCCACACAGCCTATCTGGACCTCGCAAAAGCCTTCGATACAATACCCCACTCAGGCATTATAGATAAGCTCACCAGCTTAAATATAAACCCCTATGTCACTAGATGGGTTGCAAACTGGCTCAAGGACAGAACCCACATGGTTAGAATTGCTGGAGCCATGTCAGACTCCAAACCAGTTACAAGTGGCGTCCCACAAGGCTCAGTCCTGGGACCTCTCTTGTTTGGTATATATTTTTCGAGGTACAGGCCAACACGGAAGGACTGTGGCTGACCAAGTTCGCAGATGACTGCAAACTGGGCGCCATAATCGACTCTCCAGCCGACACAAGCATCCTCCAAAAGGGCCTCATAGAAACAGACAACTGGTGCCAGAGCCATGGTCTCAAGCTAAATGCCAAAAGTGTATAGTCATCCCTTTGGCAAAACAAAGTGCCCACAAATTACCACATAGGTGGTAATCCATTAAGTACAGAAGAAGTCATTAGGGACCTGGGGACCCAAGTTGATAGCAATCTCTCATTTGACAACCACGTGGCCAAAGTGGTTAGAAAAACATTTTATATAGCCCACCTAATCATGAAGGGATTCACATCTAGATTAGGAGAGGTCATCGTGCCTCTTTACTCATCCCTCATCAGGCCTATAATCGAGTACAATGCCCCTTTGGGATGTACCTTACCAAACACCTGCAGCAACTGGAAAGACCCCAAAAGTACCTCACCAAGAGGATCAAAGGGCTCAAACAGATGCCATATGCTACCCGGTTAAAGAAACTCCAGCTCTACTCAGTGGCATACCGCCTGCTCAGAGGTGACCTGTGCCTGACGTATAAGGCCATGTCCAACCCGAATTAAGGGACATGCTGCACCTCAAAAATCCAAATCCCATCGAGCTACACGCCGAGACTTGAACCTCAGCACTGAAATAAATAGGACATGCTGGAGGGACAGATTCATAACCCAGAGGCTCCCTTCACTATGGAATAAAATCCCAGTCCAGGTTAGGCAGAGTCCCTCATTGACTCTCTTCAAGAGGAATCTTGATGAGTGGATGGGAGATCATAGGTTTACCCCGGGTATCACTTCTGTGTCACTGTTAGACAGAGGCACAGTATACTAACCTCGAAAAAGGGCATAGCAAAATTAATTTAAAATGGGTGGCGAAAGCCAAACATACTCTGGCTAGGCTTATAAATGCCCTAGGGCAGATAGCCTAGTATGAACCTATGAACCTATGAACCTATGAATAACTAACTAAATAAATAAATAAATAATGGAGTCAGTTCAGTAAGAGTTTGGAGCCTTAATCCTCTGCACTAACTCCTAGGCCTCAATATGCCGTCATTTTTGATAAATATCTGTGGATTAAAAATCAGTAAGGTCGATAGTAAATCAGTAATGTCAGTTATTAGAATGTTATAATTTTAATGTTCAGAAAATGCATGCTTTTAAGTGAATTTGCATAGTTTTCCCCTTGTCTCTGTCTTATTTTACAGAACATCACTGATTTTGCCTCATATTTATGCCTTACCCATTTTAACTTCTTTTTTTCTGGTAATGCTAGTTATTACAGTTTCATAGTTTTTATTGTTCAGAAAATGCACATTCATGCAACACTTATTGTTCTGTTAAAATTTTAAGTGATTTAGCGTTATCTAATAGTTATTTTAATTAACTGCTTCCTGTAGTCAATGGTGTGGGGTTGGAATAATTTTACCTCCACTTGCCTACTTGGTAACTTTGAGCAGGTCACTTAACCGGATAGTGGTCCTGGGTCAATCCTAAAAAGGGACACTTTGCCCATTGTGTTTACCTAGTTAATAAATATATAAAATAATACTTAAAATGTATCCCCTTTTTGTCCCCCATTATTTTTGGTTTTGTTTAGAATTCCTGAGCAAAGAAATTGAAAGGTATTTTGGTCTGCTCCTTTTAAAATTTGTGGCTTTTGGAAATTTCTTGCAGATTAAAGTCAGTAAATAATGGCAAGAACATGAGTTTAAAATTTTGTAACCTTCAGAAAATGCTTGATAATGCAAAGCTTGTTATTCTAGCAAATTTTAAGTATATAAGAGAAATATTTAAAAGCTTTCTGATTTTGTGTCCTTGTTTCTGATTCTTGAGCTAAGAATTTAAGAGGACAGAAGGGACTTGCAATGTATGGATCTTACACTGGTAATACATTTGTGAGCCATTATTTGTGAACATATCCATTCACTTGATCACAAGCAAGTATCCGAGGTGTACAGTCATACAAGTAGTGTAACCAATGTGTGTGTGTGTGGGGGGGGGCAGAGGTCAGACATCAAAGTATTAGCAATGTAGTGGGTAGAATGAGGTAATAATAACTGAGATGGACAGAAAAGCTAAACTTGTTTGTCACTAAGAAATTTGTAGGTGGATTGGACACTCTAAATTGGCGCTAGGTGTGAGTGTGTGCGTGTGTGTGCCTTCTGTGGAAGGTTGGGCGCCGGGCTGGCAACTTGACACCATAAAACTCCACTGCCAATCATGAGCGGACAAGATGATCTGCTGTGGCGACCCCTAACCGGGAAAAGCCAGAAGAAGAAGAAGATATGCTAAGAGAGAACACGAGAATACTTTGCTTACTTTTTGTACAGGGGGTGGCTGGACTGTTATAACTTACTCCCAAGTCTCTAATATTTGAAAAGTTTGGTGTGCGGTAAAACACAATATATTACAATTGATGTATAACATTTTTGTCTTATAAGTAGTGTAAAAGGAAATTTTATGTTACAACAAAGTAATTGTTCTGGCAAGCAAAGAGAGAATGGGGAATATCAAAGAACGTTTTAAAAGTACAAACGCCACAATTTAACCATGGTGTGAGCTTCCTTCCTGGTTGTTACTAAATGTGCCATGTTTTACTCATCTGGTACAAAGGTCACAATTTAACCATGGTGGGAGTTCCTTCCTGGTTGTTACTAAATGTGCCATGTTTTACTCATCTGTTGTTTAACCATGGTGGGAGTTCCTTCCTGGTTGTTACTAAATGTGCCATGTTTTACTCATCTGGTACAAAGGTCACAATTTAACCATGGTGGGAGTTCCTTCCTAGTTGTTACTAAATGTGCCATGTTTTACTCATCTGGTACAAAGGTCACAATTTAACCATGGTGGGAGTTCCTTCCTGGTTGTTACTAAATGTGCCATGTTTTACTCATCTGGTACAAAGGCCACAATTTAACCATGGTGGGAGTTCCTTCCTGGTTGTTACTAAATGTGCCATGTTTTACTCATCTGGTACAAAGGCCACAATTTAACCATGGTGGGAGTTCCTTCCTGGTTGTTACTAAATGGGCCATGTTTTACTCATCTGTTACAAAGGTCACAATTTAACCATTGTGGGAGTTCCTTCCTGGTTGTTACTAAATGTGCCATGTTTTACTCATCTGTTACAAAGGTCACAATTTAACCATGGTGGGAGTTCCTTCCTGGTTGTTACTAAATGTGCCATGTTTTACTCATCTGTTGTTTAACCATAGTTGGAGTTCCTTCCTGGTTGTTACTAAATGTGCCATGTTTTACTCATCTGGTACAAAGGTCACAATTTAACCATGGTGGGAGTTCCTTCCTGGTTGTTACTAAATGTGCCATGTTTTACTCATCTGATACAAAGGCCACAATTTAACCACGGTGGGAGTTCCTTCCTGGTTGTTACTAAATGTGCCATGTTTTACTCATCTGTTGTACATTGTTCATGATAGTGTAATATTCTGCATTTTGAAGATGGACGGTTGATTATGGCTATAATTTCTTTAATTCTTTTGGTGTTACATATAGTATGGTATTCATGATGTTACAAGTCTGCTTGTTCTTGTATTGCTTGATGTCGACTGGAGTTGATTGTATTTTTTTTTTGAGGGTGGGGGGGTTGCTTGGTTTGCCCATTTGGGGCTTTGGACACTTTAAACTTGAAATGTTTCTCCTGAGAGTCTCTAACGTTTGAAGAACTGGGCATGTGGTTAAGTATAAAGTAACATTTTAACCATGCTGTGAGCACCCTCCTGAGTTGTTAGCAAATATTCCATATTTTACCAGTTTGTTCCAGCTTATGACAGAAATTATACTGTTCCATACTTTGAAGATGGAAAGTTGACTATGGCTGCAGTTTTATTTTGGTTTTTGGTGCTATGGATGTTATGATAATGTCAAACCATACTAAACTAACTGAAAACAGAGAAGCCTCAGCTTAGCAATTTCAGGATATGTTGTTTTAATTAAAACTGTAAATTCTTAAAGTCTTCTGTTGGTACTTGTTTATAGAGAATCATAATAACATTTAAAAGAAAATCATAAATGTTTCATTTAAAATCCTGCACATTAAAAAATATTCATCCTTGAATGTGTTGTTGTAACCAGACATTCCGTTCTGATTCCCATACCTCTTGACTGTCCATATTTTTTGCAGAATGTCCCAAGTTTTGCTTCAAACATTTCTCCTGTCCCTCATAACATTTTTCATTTTGTGGTAAATCACTCATGATTACAGACAATCATTCAAGTAATGCCAGTCATTAGAGTTTTAAACCTCTTATTCTTCAAAAAATGCATATCGATGCAACACTTGTTCTATTAAGTTTTTAAGTCAATTGGGGTAATGTTTAAATTTTGTTTCTGATTTTATCCCCCCACCTGCACCACCACATTATCTTTGGATTTGTCCAGAATTCTCGACCAAATAAGTTGAGAGTGGTGCTATCCCAAAACATTCATATCTAAATTATACCTGTTGGTTTTATTTCAGCAAACTAGAATTAGGATAGTAGGTGTTTCATGTTGCTGCATTGTTTGGTATAGTTTTTGTTTTTCACAGTACTGTTTTCCTTTCTTGTTTTCATTCTCAGTAGCTCAACAAATCTCAAGGTTTGCAGGGATATTGAATTTGACAAACCATCCGAAACTGCCTATGAAGAGTCATCGACTCATTATGCTGATCTCAAAAAAATTATAATTATGTCAGCAGTCTCAATAAGGCTAACAGTAGACTTGGTCCTGTTCTTAATCAGTTCTTTGCATTTCTTCTGAAATAGCTGATGTTTTAAATGACTGCTTCCCCACTTTAGTTTTATCAAATACTGTAGTTATTGGTGAAGTCTGAATTTCAGATAAATCTCATACTACACGTCCATTAAACACAGAGGATATGGTGGAATCTGATTTAAATATGGGTAACTGTGCTGCTGGCCCTGGTTTTGTACCAGGTTGTTTCATTCATAACTTATCTGGCTAACCGATATGCCCTTTAACCTCATTATTTAATATATTATTAGTGAACAATACTGTTCCTGATTCATGGAGGCTGGCAAATATTGTACCGATACATAAAAGTAAATCTTTTGATGATACCGTGATCAACTAATAAGTCTGACATCACTTATAGGCAAGTGTTTTGAGAGGTGTTTATTATCACTTCCAAGCATTCATGAGAATTGACTAGAACTAATTGATCTTAAACAACACTGCTTTATGAGTAAAAGATCTATTTTTCCAGTGTGCCTAAATTTTATTAAACTGTTAGTGAACTCAGATAATGGTCTTATTGTTGGGGTTGCATACTTGAATCTGTCAAAGGCTTTTGATAGCATCCCTCGTGTAATGATATTTAATTCCCCAGTAAAGAAAAAGATAAATCCTTATATTATTGACTGGGTGAGGTGTAGACTTAGACACAGATGTTAACATGTTACAAAGTTCAGGGCAATATTTTAAGTTTCCATAGGGCCTATCATTTTTCATAGTTTCATAGTTTCATAGTAGTGTACTAGGCTATCTTCCCTGGGGCATTTACAAGCCTAGCCAACAATGATGTGGCTTACGCCACCCCGTATTATATAGTTGCGCCTCTCTAGTCGTGACACATGTGGGACCCCATTATTTAGTAAACTATACCTCTGTCTAGTAGTGACACTGAGGTGACTTCCGGGGTAAACTTACGATCTCCCATCCATGCATCGAGATTTTTCTTGAACAGTGCCAATGAAGGGCTCTGTCTCACATGAACTGGGATTTTGTTCCAGAGTACGGGTAACCTCTGTGTTATGAATCTATCCCTCCAGCATGTTTTATTCATATTTGTGCAGAGGTTGAAATCTTTAGCTCAGCGTGGTTCTGGTGGATCTGGATTTTTGAGATGGAGCATGTCCATCAGTTCTTGGTTGGACATGGCCCTATATGTTAGGCACAAATCACCTCTGAGCAGGCGGTATGCTACTGAATAGAGCTGGAGTTTCTTTAATCTAGCTGGATAAGGCACATGTTTGAGACCCATGATCCTCTTGGTGAGGTACTTCTGGGGTCTTTCCAGTTGTTGCATGTGCCGGGTGAGATACATCCCAAATGGAGCATTATATTCAATCATGGGCCTGACAAGGGAGGAATATAGAGGTACAATGACCTCCTTTGATCTGGATGAGAATCCCTTCATGATGAGATGGGCAAGGTAGAATGTCTTTCTGACCACTTTGGCAACATGGTTGTCAAAGGAGAGGTCACTATCGACTTGAGTCCCCAGGTCTCTGATTACTTCTTCCGTACTCAGTGGGTTATTGTCTATGTGATAATTTGTGGGTACTTTGTTTTTCCCAAAGGGATGACTATACATTTTTGGCGTTAAGTTTGAGGCCATGATTCCGGCACCAGTTGTCCGTTTCAGTGAGACCTTTCTGTAGGATGTGTGTGTCAGCAGGTGAATCAACTATGGCACCCAGTTTGCAGTCATCTGCAAACTTTGTCAGCCATAATCCTCCCATATTTACTTTCACAGCCGAAGTAAATGCCGAATAAGAGTGGTCCCAAGACTGAGCCCTGTGGGACACCACTCGTGACTGGTTTTGAGTCTGACATGGCTCCAGCAATTTTGACCTTATGGGTTCTGTTTTTTAGCCAGTTTGCTACCCATCTTGTGACATATGGATTTACATTTAGGCTGCTGAGCTTGTCTATGATGCCAGAGTGTGGTATCGTGTCAAAGGCTTTAGCCAAGTCCAAGTAGGCAGTGTGGACAGTCTTGCCCTCGTCGATGGCACTAGTGACTGTCTCGAAGAAGTCAACCAGGTTTAAGAGGCAGGATCTGCCTTTTACAAAACCGAACTGGGTGGGATCAAGGGTCTGCAGATCTCCAATATCGCCATTTATGAGTTCAACGATGATTCTTTCCATAGCCTTGCAGACCAGGCTGGTCAGACTTATGGGGCGGTAATTACCAGGGTCAGTAGGATTTCCCCCTTTGTGGAATGGGACTACTGTTGCTGTGTGCCAGTGCTCAGGTACATATCCTGTAGTGAGGCTAAGATTGAATAGCGTTTTTAGGTGCGGGTTTAGTTCATCTTGAAGTTCACGTAACACGCAACCGGGGATACCATCGGGTCCCATAGATGCTGTGTTTTTTGCTTTGTTGAGTGCTGATTTCACCTGTATGTCTGAGATGACAGGTAGGTTACATTCAGCAGGGATAATTACTTCATCTTTAGGGGGTGAGGGAGGGGAGAAATTTGCACTGAACCTATCTGCCAGAATATTGGCAATGTCGGTAGGGTCAGTGAATTTTTTGTCATTGTGTACCAACTCAGAGCATATCTGAGAATTTCCTCCCAAGGTTCTGACATAATTGAAGAAGGCCTTGTGATTGTCTTTGGTATCCTTGGCAATCTTTCTCTCAAAGTTGGCTTTAGATGTTTTATGAGAGAACGTAGTTTTTACTTGTGCTGATCAGGGAAGCCTTTCCCTTGTGGGATTTGGCTTTGTCCTGCAGTAGCTTCCTTCTTTTGTTGTACAGTTTGTTTATAGCTGGGGTCCACCAAACTGGGTGTTTTCCCTTGGTGGAGAGGGTCTTGGTTTTAGTTGGGATTGCTTGATCCATGCATTCTTGGAGATGTCCGTAGAAGGCTGTTGTGTAGGATTCAGCATTTTGGGATGTGGTTTCCATTAACCCAGTAGGCTTAAAGGATATCATTTCTGACTTAAGGAGTGTAAAGTCAGCTTTTGAAAAATTTTTCACTGTAGTCTTTTGTTCTGGGGGTGGGGGTGGGATATGTACATCCAACGTGATCAGTTTATGGTCAGATCTTACTAGTGAGGGGTTTATATCCGGTGCGGAGCATTTGGACCCCATGTTTGTGATAATCAGGTCAAGTATATTATCTCTCCTCGTAGGAGAAGTGACCAGTTGCTCCATAGCATTTGAGTTAATGAATTCCAGGAATCTTTGGGCTAGGGTGTTAGGGCTAGAATAGTGGGCCCAGTCTATGTTGGGGTAGTTGAAGTCACCCAATATGATGGTGTTTGGTGTGACATTCATATCCTCCAGTGTTTTCAGGAATGCTTGATGGGATTCCTGGGATTGGGAGGGTGTTCTATAACATGCGACCAGTTGTATGGCAGTTTTGCCTACGGTGAGTAAAACTTGTATGGTTTCTGATGCTTCATGGGTAGCCACCAATCGAGAGGTGTAGGTGTCCTTTATGAAAATGGACACTCCCCTCCTTTGTGGTTCGGCCTGGAACTTGAGGCGAAAAGCATGATATGAGGTATAGCCTGGTAGCGCTGGAGTGCTCTCAGGAGCCTTGAACCAGGTTTCAGTTACTGCACAGACATCAATGTTCTCCATACTGAGAAGTGCTTGAGTGCCTGCATCTTGAGATTTAGACTTCTGGCGTTGAGCAGCATTACCCTTAATTTTTACCATTTTGTTTTTACGGAGGTTAATTTGTCTTTTGAGCATTGCCTAAAAAGGCACTATGGGGTGGCAAGAGCCTTGGCCAGTATCCGGAAGCCCAGTGGTGACAGGTGCAAGCCATCCCTTGGCAACGCTGCTTGTCCAGCATGTCATCCCAGGCTGACAGACATTGGATCCCCTAGAATGACACCAGTGATTAAGCCAATTGTTAAAACTGATCATTTTGTCTTTGTACTGAGGCATCATTCTTGGTGAAGGCAGGATGCTGCTCAGGGTCAGGGTCATACCAGTCTGGGCTACATAATCGGAGAGCTCCTCAATGTCTCTTTTCATGTAGTCCAGGGAGGTACATCTCAGGTCATTCACACCAGCATGGACAATGACTGCATCATACTTGTACTTGCTTTGGAGTGACCTGAGTGCGTGTGTAATGTGGCGGATCCTAGCTCCCGATAGGCAGCTCACCGTTACCCACTCCTTATTCAGCCTGGTAAGTGGAACGTCGGTGTGTCTGACTATAGAGTCACCTATTACTAATGTCTCTGGCATAGTGTTTTGCCTTAGGGGCTGTGATTGTGTGACACACCTGTTGTTTGAGGTATGTGTTGTAGGTGTTACGTTTTGTGGTGGTGTATTTCTGGGTGTCTGCTTTGGTGGCCCCTGTTGTTTTGCTAAGTTTTTTATGAGAGCCACCGAGTATGTCTTTATTTTCTTATGTGGTTGGTTTGTAGTGGTGGTGGTTTTATGTGTGACCGGTTTTGCTTGGTGTGGGTACCTTCTCCTCCTGTCTGGTCTTGCCAGTCCTGAGTTGAGAGAGTTCAGCCTCCAGTCTGGCTATATAGTTGCATCTCTCACAAGTATTTGTGTTAGTAGGAAGGAGGAGAGGGTTGTCTGTGTACATGAGACAAATGTAACATTGTCTTAAGATTCCCAGGTTAACCAGCTGAACAAGAGAGGATGCTAGTGGTCTACCACTCGACATACTAGAATATTATAAGGAGTGCTGTGCCTTTAAGGGAAGTGGGTATTCACAGGGGGTAGTGGATGGCTGTAGTGCTTACTTTAGTATAAGAGTGCTTGCTAAGATTAGAAGTCCCGAAAACAAGTGCTAATATATACAGCTAAATAGACTGAGTAGAGCTTTCTAAGTGAAAAATTGAAGAGCAGACTTGGCGGAGCCAGAAATAGTTTAAACCTGTATAACCGCTGCTGCACTATGTGCCCAACTGCGCAAAAACGCCCTGAGGCGGATTTTTATACAGGGAACTTGAAAAGAGCTAGAAATGGTCCAAAGCAACCAATAATTTATAGCTCAAGTGCTGAGGTCACTTCCCCCAGGGACAGATAGGCTGCTCAAGGCTCCCCACTCCCACTGGTGAGCTCAGAAACTTCCTTCTATCCAAGTAAGGCAATGGCCAACACAGGAACTACACACAGCCCAGAATACAGCAAAGCCTGTATACTGGTCCAAACTAGTCGAGCAAAGGCGGAAAACAAGGAGTATTTTTTTTGTTTTTGTTTTTCAGGAAAGCACACAGAAATGCAATTAAGCAAACAGTAAAATCGATTTACACAGGCTAGCACACTTTAGTGGGCAGCCTCAGCAGTTAAATTAACAAAAAAACAGTATTAATCGACCAGAGTCGACCAAAATGCTACTTTTAAGTGCAGATACTTCAGAAATCAGCAGATAGACACAAAAACAGTTATAGCTAGTTAAATGAAAGCCAGAGAGGACAATGCAGATAAAAAAGCCAAAAATACTTAAATCTGGAAAGTGGTCGCTTCTTTCAGTTCTCTGTTGCCAGGACCCCTCTGCAGGACCACATGGAGCTCTGCTTGGGTATATAGCCAGAAAAAAATGCCCTGAGGCGGGTTTTTATACAGGGAACTTGAAAAGAGCTAGAAATGGTCCAAAGCAACCAATAATTTACAGCTCAAGTGCTGAGGTCACTTCCCCCAGGGACAGATAGGCTGCTCAAGGCTCCCCACTCCCACTGGTGAGCTCAGAAACTTCCTTCTATCCAAGTAAGGCAATGGCCAACACAGGAACTACACACAGCCCAGAATACAGCAAAGCCTGTATACTGGTCCAAACTATTCGAGCAAAGGCGGGAAAACAAGGAGTATTTTTTTTGTTTTTGTTTTTCAGGAAAGCACACAGAAATGCAATTAAGCAAACAGTAAAATCGATTTACACAGGCTAGCACACTTTAGTGGGCAGCCTCAGCAGTTAAATTAACAAAAACAGTATTAATCGACCAGAGTCAACCAAAATGCTACTTTTAAGTGCAGATACTTCAGAAATCAGCAGATAGACACAAAAACAGTTATAGCTAGTTAAATGAAAGCCAGAGAGGACAATGCAGATAAAAAGCCAAAAATACTTAAATCTGGAAAGTGGTCGCTTCTTTCAGTTCTCTGTTGCCAGGACCCCTCTGCAGGACCACGTGGAGCTCTGCTTGGGTATATAGCCAGAAAAAAACGCCCTGAGGCGGATTTTTATACAGGGAACTTGAAAAGAGCTAGAAATGGTCCAAAGCAACCAATAATTTACAGCTCAAGTGCTGAGGTCACTTCCCCCAGGGACAGATAGGCTGCTCAAGGCTCCCCACTCCCACTGGTGAGCTCAGAAACTTCCTTCTATCCAAGTAAGGCAATGGCCAACACAGGAACTACACACAGCCCAAAATACAGCAAAGCCTGTATACTGGTCCAAACTAGTTGTGCAAAGGCGGGAAAACAAGGAGTATTTTTTTTTGTTTTTTGTTTTTTCAGGAAAGCACACAGAAATGCAATTAAGCAAACAGTAAAATCGATTTACACAGGCTAGCACACTTTAGTGGGCAGCCTCAGCAGTTAAATTATTTTTGCCTATTAATAACTCTTTTTTGGCCATCTAAATACACTAATGACATTAAAATGGAGCATTTTAAGATCCGTACTATTATTTAGCTTTCAATTCATTTGTGTCCAAGCAGGTTAAACAGTTAAAAATGGTTATTAACTAATTCTCTCCAATGGAGCTTTGGAATTTTGCACTATAGCTTACACTGGGTGGGTCTTAAGCTTACACTGGGTGGGTCTTAAGCTTTTTGATAAAATCCAATTACGTCCTCAATTTTCAAAGAAATGTTCATATCTCTGGAACCACTGGGGCTACTAAAGAAGTATAAATGGCAAACTCTTCAGGACAAATTATTTTTATAATAGTAGTAGTATTCTTCAGGTTCTAGGGCTTAAACTGGATTTTACAAATCACAGTAAACATAGCAAATATTACGTTTGTAATACTTTGTAAACAATTTGCAGTATTTCAGCAACCACTCAAGTTATAGGCATACTGTACAGGCATTTTGTTCATCCAGCTGAGAGCTTTCATATGAGTCTAAGGAGTTATACCGGTGCTACCTGCTTTTCAAGATATTTAGAAAAACATAACATTTATGACAATATAAATAAATATTATATGAACAACAATTAATCTTTATCTACACTAGGCAGAGGTCAGATGGCATCACAGTTGTATATGCCATCGTGTAAGCTTCAAGATGGTATCTTCTAATACTTTGTATGTAGCATGGCTTTGGAATTATTCATGCAAATATGACAAGTAATGTATGATGCCTAGAGGTGACAGACGGCTGTAACTGCAGAAACACCTAGAGACATCACCTGGCAATAATGAGGTAACTGTCATATCAATCCATCTAAGAGTGTTTATTTTGGTCATTTCAGACCTGAACAACCTTTTATTTTGGGAAGTAATTTTATACAGGAAGTGACTGAATACAGAGATCTTAGTGTATATGTAAGTTTAAACAAAAATGCATGTGCTGTTAATGCAATGATTATTCATTTCATAGGCCTCCTTCTGAGAATTTTTTTGCCCAGATCTGTTGTAGTGCTATTGAAATTATTTACAGTGAATATTAGACCTATAATTGAATAAAACTCATTTTGTACACATTCATAAGTTGACATCTCTATATTAGAAAGTATTCAAAGAAAATTTTCTAAAAGAATTATTGAGTGCAGGCAATCACATATTAAGAATATTTAGATAAACGTAGTTTCTATCAGTTATCACTGGTTACATGGCAGAGTATGCCTAGCATATTATGCACTTCATGATGAAGAGACACGTCTTTTTTCAATACTGAGTTTCTACAACTAGGCTGAAATTTTCACAGGGCAAATTATACCTTTCAAATAGCAAAATGCAAAACCATGTTTAGATCAAGGCTTATCACTCATAGAATTGTGAGATCATGGAATAGATTGCTATTACAAATAAGGAAATGTAATTTACTAGAATCATGCAAGAAGCATTTAGATATGAGGTTTAGTCTGAATGTCTACTGTATGACCTTGGAGACTGCATTATGATGGTCCTTCACCTTTACGCTGCTTACCAGAAACTATGAAACTATGAATGTACTACACCTCAGTAGAGTTAGAAACAAACTTCCAAGATAAATTCACCGGAGGTAAGCTGTAATGAGGGCTATAAGCATTTTCCTACAACACGCTTTAGTGACATAGCACTGATTTTTCTCAAGTCACCATTTTACTGCTGGAATGACAATTTATTTTTTAGACATTCAGGACACAGTTTCAGGCCACTCACTTGTTTAAATGTTACATAGTAACAAATTCTGAATTTATGAAGGAGGTCATCCTGTAGATTGCATCCTTTACTTTTTTATTTATATTTTGGGTTGCCTACCACTTGATCTAACGTTCTCTTAAACTTATTTTATGCAGCTGTAAATCTTATACGTATTGGTAGTTTATTCCAAAGCATACCAACTCCACATGGAAGAAGACTCCTTTAAGGCTTCTATGTGATGGGTCTAAACAACAATTTACCCTTGTTCCCGGTAGAATATTCAATAATGATAGTGGTGCTGGATGTAGTTTCAATGATCTTGTAAGAAATCTGATTCAGAGACATGTTTATTCACAATGAGAAAGAACTCATTATCAGCTAATGAGCGTGTCTCTTAATTGTGTAATAAGGTGACCCCTCTATATTAAAAAGTATTCAAAGAAAATATTCTAAAAGAATTATTGAGTGCAGGCAATCACATATCAAGAATATTTAGCTAAACGTAGTTTCTATCAGTTATCACTGGTTACATGGCAGAGTGTGCCTAGCATATTATGCACTTCATGATGAAGAGACACGTCTTTTTTCAATACTGAGTTTCTACAACTAGGTTGAACTTTTCACAGGGCAAATTATACCTTTCAAATAGCAAAATGCAAAACCATGTTTAGATCAAGGCTTATCACTCATAGAATTGTGAGATCATGGAATAGATTGCTATTACAAATAAGGAAATGTAATTTACTAGAATCATGCAAGAAGCATTTAGATACGAGGTTTAGTCTGAATGTCTACTGTATGATCTTGGAGACTGCATTATGATGGTCCTTCACCTTTACGCTGCTTACCAGAAACTATGAAACTATAAATGTACTACACCTCAGTAGAGTTAGAAACAAACTTCCAAGATAAATTCACTGGAGGTAAGCTCTAATGAGGGCTATAAGCATTTTCCTACAACACGCTTTAGTGACATAGCACTGATTTTTCTCAAGTCACCATTTTACTGCTGGAATGACAATTTATTTTTTAGACATTCAGGACACAGTTTCAGGCCACTCACTTGTTTAAATGTTACATAGTAACAAATTTTGAATTTATGCAGGAGGTCATCCTGTAGATTGCATCCTTTACTTTTTTATTTATATTTTGGGTTGCCTACCACTTGATCTAACATTCTCTTAAACTTATTTTATGCAGCTGTAAATCTTATATGTATTCGTAGTTTATTCCAAAGCATACCAACTCCACATGGAAAAAGACTCCTTTAAGGCTTCTATGTGATGGGTCTAAACAACAATTTACCCTTGTTCCCGGTAGAATATTCAATAATGATAGTGGTGCTGGATGTAGTTTCAATGATCCTGTAAGAAATCTGATTCAGAGACATGTTTATTCACAATGAGAAAGAACTCATTATCAGCTAATGAGCGTGTCTCTAAATTCTGTAATTACTGGCCGGTGTTAAACAGTATTTTACAGTGCTAAGAAACACTGGCAGCCCGCAATCCAGTTGGCATCACCTTCATTCACTGTCCCACACACATGCAGACACACAAACACACACACACACACACACACACACACACACACACACACACACACACACACTGTCACACACACACACACACACACACACACACACACACACACACACACACACACACACACACACACTGTTTCACACACACACACACACACACACACACACGCATACACACACACACATATGCAGACACACACATGCAGACACACACACACACACACACACACACACACACACACACACACACATAAACACACTATCACACACACACACACACACACACACACACACACACACACACACACACACTGTCACACATGCAGACACACACACACATGCAGACACACACACACACACACACATACAGACACACACACACACACACACACACACACACACACACACACACACACACACACACACACACACACAGACACTGTCACACCACCCACTGCTACTTCTCTGCTGAACTTACCTGTAACATGGTCTCCCATTGTAAATAATGAGGGGAATACAGCATTTAGCCATGTTAATTAACACAACTAGCTGGGTAAATCCCCTCCTGTAGGTATTTCCAGGTAAGAGTATATTGCTAATTAGCATTAGCTACTCTCCATGAATACCTCATTAGCATTTAACATGGTCGTAGGGATGGCCCACCATGGTGTTTCTACTGACCATGTAAAATCACTATGGTGGACCTGGCATTGAATCATAAAGGGTTACTGAGGGTGGTTCATAGGTTCATAGGTTCATAGGTTGGTACTAGGCTATCAGCCCTAGGGCCTATACAAGCCTAGCCATAACAATTCCCTGGCTATTTCTTCCCACATTATTTACTTTCCTGGACCCCTGTCTAGCAGGGCGACTGACGTGATCCCTGGGGTGAATTTCCTTTCTCCCATCCAATCGTCAAGGTTCCTCTTGAAGAGGTCCAAAGAGGCACTCTGCTTGACATGTATGGGCAATCTATTCCAGAGTCTGGGGAGTCTCTGGGTCAGGAACCTATCCCTCCAGCATGTTTTGTTTATTGTGATGACAAGGTTTAGATCCCTGGGCGTGTAGCTCTGAGGGATTGGGATTTCTTTAAGTGTAGCATGTCCAACAGCTCTGGGTTTGACATGGCCTTGTATGTTAAGCAGAGATCGCCTCTGAGTAGACGATATGCGACAGAGTATAGCTGGAGTTTTTAAGGCAGTCAGCGTAGGGCATCTGCTTTAGGCCTGTGATTCTTTTAGTGAGGTATTTCTGAGGCCTTTCCAGTTGTTGCAGATGTCTTGAGAGGTACATACCAAATGGGGCGTTGTATTCTATAATGGGTCTAATGAGGGATGAGTACAGTGGGACAATGACCTCCTTTTTTCTGGATGAAAAGCCCTTCGTGATGAGGTGTGCCACATAGAAGGATTTCCTGACTGTTGTGGCGATGTGGTTATCGAAGGTGAGACCACTGTCCACCTGTGTCCCTAAGTCTCTTATCACACTTTCTGTGTTTAGTGTACTGCCACCTATATGGTAATTCATGGATACATGTTTTTTCCCAAAGGGGATAACAATACATTTATTGGCATTGAGCTTGAGCCCATGGCTCTGGCACCAAGCATCTGTTTCTGTAAGGCCCTTTTGTAGAGTATCCACATCATTTGGGATTCAATAATGGCTCCCAGTTTGCAGTCATCTGCAAACTTTGTTAGCCAGAGTCCCTTAGTGTTGACCTGTACTTCAGAGAAGTAGATGCCAAACAAGAGCGCCCCAGGACTGAACCCTGAGGTACTCCACTTGTCACTTGTCTGGAGCTGGATTTGGAGTCGGCTACTTTTACAGTGTGGGTTCTATCAGTAAGCCATTTAGCAACCCATTGGGTGACATAGGGATTAATGCCCAACTTAGTAAGTTTATCTATGATTCCAGAGTGGGGGATGGTGTCAAAGGCCTTGGCAAGGTCTAGCTAGGCTGTGTGGACCACCTTACCCTTGTCCATGGCTCTGGAGACTGATTCAAAGAAGTCAATCAGGTTCAGGAGACAAGATCGGCCCTTCACAAACCCAAACTGGGTGGGGTCAAGTGTTTGAAGGTTGCCAATGTCTTTGTTTATAAGTTCCATGATAATACGCTCCATGGCCTTGCAGATAAGGCTTGTCAGACTGATGGGACGGTAGTTTCCGGGATCCAAGGTGGATCCCCCTTGTGGATTGGGATAACTGTAGCTCTGCGCCACTCAGTGGGCACGAAACCTGAGGTGAGGCTATGATTAAACATGACACTTAGGTGAGGTGCCAGTTCATATTGTAGTTCATGTAGTACACAGCCCGGGATGTCATCTGGTCCCATGGATGCTGTATTCTTGGCTTTAGAGAGTGCGTTTTGTACCTGTGTGGCTGTTATTACTGGAATTTGGCAATCTTCCGGTATTGAGATGGGCCATTTAGGGGTGAGAGGGGTGAAGTTGGCACTGAATCAATCTGCCAGGATATTGGCAATATCCTTTGGATCAGTATATTTAATGCCATTCTGTTTTAGCTCAGAGCAGATCTGAGCATTGCCATTTAGATTCTTGACATAGTTATAGAATGCTTTGTGGTTGTCTTTGGAATCTTTGGCAATTTTATTTTCGTAACTAGCTTTGGAGGATTTTATGAGGCATCTCAGTTTCTTACTGAGGCTAGTAAGGATGTTTTTTGCATCCTGGGATTTTCCTCTTTTCTGCAAAAGTTTCTTCCTTTTGTTGTAAAGTTTGTTTATGGCAGGGGACCACCAGATTGGCTTCCTTTTTTTGGATGAGATCATTTTGGTTCTATTTGGGATGGCACGATTCATGCATGAGTGGATGTGCTCGTACAGTGCCTTAGTGTAGGATTCAGCAGTTGAACTTTCAGTTCCCGTCTGCATGGGTGTTATGAAGTTTGTCACTTCTGACTTAAGTAGCATGAAATTGGCTTTGGAGAAGTTTTTTATGGTGGTTTCTTTACTGGGGGTGGGGGTGGGATGTGGATGTTAAGGGTGATTAGCTTATGGTCAGACCTGACTAACGAGGGGGTGACCATAGGTATGGAGCATTGATTTCCCATGTTGGTAATGACCAGGTCTAGGATATTGGAGCCCCTGGTGGGACTATGGATTAGTTGATCCAGGGCATTGGAATTTATGAATTCCAAGAACCGTTGCAAAGGTGTTGGGACATGAGTAGTTTTCCCAGTTAATGGCAGGGTAGTTAAAATCACCCAGTATTAGGGTGTTCGGTTCTATCTTAATATTTTCCAGTATGTTTAGAAAGGTGTAGTGAGAATCTTGGGGTATGGTGGGGATCTGTAGCAAGCTACAATTTGGATTGCAGTCTTACCTAGTGTTAGTTGCACTTGGAGAATTTCAGACACATTGTGTTGGCCAACTAGCCTGGTGGTGTGAATATCCTTGGTGAATATTGACACTCCTCCACCTTTAGTGTTTCGGTCCTGGTTTGGTGGCTGAAAAGTGTGGTAAGAGTTGTAGCCTGGTATTGCAGGGGTGCTCTCTGGAGCCTTGAACCAGGTCTCAGTTACTGCACAGATATCGATGTTCTCCATTTTTAGGAGTGCCTCGAGAGAGTGCATTTTGAGGTTTAGACTTCTAGCATTGAGTAGCATTACCTTCAGATTTTGCATGCTTGTACCTGTTACGGTGGTGGTTTTGTCCTTTGAAGTTTGCCTAAAAAGGCACTATAGGGGTGGCAAGAGCCTTAGCCAGTAACCTGAATCCCAGTGGCGACAGGTGCAGACCATCTCTGGCAAAGCATCGTGGTCTGTCAATCATGTCATCCCAGGCAGACAGATACTGGATCCCCTTTGAATGACACCATAAGCTTAGCCAATTGTTGAAGTCAATCATTTTATCCTTATATTGTGGTATCATTCTGGGCGAAGGCAGGATGCTACTCAGGGCTAGGGTCATACCTGCCTGGGCCACATGATCTGAGAGCTCTTCCATGTCTCTTTTCATGTAGTCCAGGGAGGTACATCTCAAGTCATTCACTCCAACATGGACAATGACAGAGTCATATTTGTACTTGTTGTGGAGTGACTTGAGTGCATGCGTTATGTGGCGGATCCTGGCACCCGACAGGCAGCTGACTGTAATTTTCTCCTTATTCAACCTGGTGAGAGGGACATCAGTGTGCCGGACTATAAAGTCACCTATGACTAAAGTGTTAGGTACATTGTCTTGCCTTAGGGGCTGTTGCTGGGTGGCACACTGGTGTTGTGAACTATGTGACACATTGGTTGTGATTGGTGTTTGTTTGTGTTTCAGCTTCAGCGGTCTTTGTTGCTTGGGCAGGTTACAGTTAAGGACCTCTGCATATGTGGATTTAGTGTTGCTATATGTGGGTGTTGGTGGTGCGGGTTTAGAAGGGCTATGTGTTGCTTGAGATGTAGTGTGGGTGTTAACCTTCTCCTCTTGACTGTTTAGCACAATCTTGGGTGGAGAGAGCTTTGCTTCCATTTTGGCTATGTAAGTGCATCTCTCACAGGTTGTAGTGTTGGGTGGTAGGAGGAGAGGGTTGTCTGTGTACATGAGGCAATTGACTTCTCATGTTAGGGCTTACCACTCATAGTTACCCTTTCTCAATTCCAGTTAAAGTTTATTAAAGTTATATGATCTAATGGTACTTATTCTATATGTAGATATTTTTGTAGTGTTTCTACCATCCAAATTTCATTTGTGATAGGGAAGTATTGGATATCTACGTTTCTTCTCAGAACCCACAGCATTTAAGGAAACTGGACAAATTTGGAAAATCAGATAAATGAAAATATTTTGGTAAAAGATGAAGCATTACAGAAATAGTATTTTTTCATTTATAGGTTCATAGGTAGGTACTAGGCTATCATTCCAAGGACCTGCGTAGGCCTAGCCAACAAGGTTCCCTGTCTTACACCACCCAAGAAAGTTATTTTCCTGTGCCACTGTCGAGCAGAGACACAGACGTGATCCCCGGGGTGTATTTTCTATTTCCCATCCACTCATCAAGATTTTTCTTGAAGAGTGCTAATGAAGAACTTTGCTTGACATAGATGGGTAGCCTGTTCCAGAGTATGGGAAGTCTCTGGGACAGGAATCTATCCCTCCAGCATGTCCTGTTTATTGTGGTGACAAGGTTTATGTCCCTAGAGCATGTAGCTCGGAGGGATTGGGATTTCTTTAGGTGTAGCATGTCCAACAGCTCTGGGTTTGACATAGCTTTATATGTTAGGCAGAAATCATCTCGGAGTAGGCGATATGCTACGGAGTAAAGCTGGAGTTTTTTGAGACGGTCAGTGTAGGGCATCTGTTTGAGGCCAGTAATCCTCTTTGTGAGGTACTTCTATGACCTTTCCAGCTGCTGCAGATGTCTTGTGAGGTACATTCCAAAAAGGGCATTGTACTCTATAATGGGTCTAATGAGTGTCGAGTGGAGGGGAACAATGACCTCTGTTTTCCTGGATGAGAACCCTTTTATGATTAAGTGTGCCATGTAGAATGACTTCCTGACTACTGTGGCGACGTGACTATCAAAGGACAGACTACTGTCCACCTGGGTCCCAAGGTCTCTTATTACACATTTGATGTTAAGTAGATTGCTGTCTATGTAGTAGTTCATGGTTACAGAGTTTTTACCAAAGTGGATGACAATGCACTTTTTGGCATTGAGCTTGAGGCCATGGCTCTGACACCAGGCATCTGTCTCAGCGAGGCCCTTCTGTAGGATTTCCACATAATTTGGGAACTCGACTATGGCTCCTTGCTTGCAGTCATCTGTGAACATTGTTAGCCAGAGGCCTTCTGTGTAGCCTGTGCTTCAGAGAAGTAGATACCAAACAGGAGAGGTCCCAGGACTAAACCCTGTGGTACTCCACTTGTCACTGGTTTGAGGTCAACTTTTACAGTGTGGGTTCTGTCAGTGAGTCAGCTGGCAACCCATCTTGTGACGTAGGGATTTATACCTAGTTTAGTGAGCTTAGCTATAATTACAGAATGGGGGATGGTGTCAAAAGCCTTGGCGAGATCTAGATAGGCTGTGTGAACCACCTTTGCTCCCATTTATGCCGACCTGTTCATGGCATTCTTTGAAGAATGCATGATCTACGATGTATCTCATAATATATATTTGGTAGAAATGGACATCTGGCGCAGGTACCTGGATGATTGCTGGATGGTATGGCGTGCAGATGCTGGATATTTGCAGGAATTTGTTGAGTATCTGAATGGTAATATCTGGGGGATTGAATTTTCTATCACCTTTGACTTGCAGACTATTAATTTTCTGGATGTAACTATTTCCAGAAATCATGATCATACTTTGGCCACCAGAGTGTTTCATAAATATCCTCAATATAACACCTTATTACATGCTTCGAGTATGCACCCACGCCATACCATCAGAAATATCCCGGTATCACAATTTATGCGTATGAAGCGCCTTAGTTCTACCAAATCATATTATGATGTAGCTAGTCTTGATTTATGTCATAGATTTGCAAGCAGAGGGTATAAATTTGAAAATCAACAAGGCATGGGCACGATCCTCCCAAATGAATAGGAACACATTGTCGGACTATAAAACTCCTTCTGGAGATTCCCGGACATTCACTATCAGATTCATCACAACATATGGTAGGAATTATTATGTAATTAGGGACATTATAAAGTGACATTGGAATATCCTATTAGCCAATGAACAACTTAGATCTGTTCTGGGGGAGGAATGTCAATTTTCATATAGGAAAGGTAAAACATTGGGCTCCCTTTTATCTCATTATAAACATATCGGCAGCGGAGGAGCAATTTACAAACAACTTACAATAATGGGACATGAACTGTTGGGCACTTATCCATGTGGCCATTGTGGCTCATGTAAACAGATTACTAAGTCACAGCATTTTTCCAGCCGTAACACCAGTAAGGTTTTTGATTGCAAAATCTTTGGTAATTGTAGTAGCAACTGGGTTGTCTACTTGGCTTCATGCCGTTGTGGGGTGTTCTATGTTGGCCAGACCTCTAGGCCACTTAGGACACGAATAAATGAACATCGAAGTGATATCAAAAACAAAAAGGAAACAAATGCTTTATACCGACATGTTTTACAACATCAACAAGCACAGTTTATGTTTATGATCATAGACAGAATAGTTGGTGATCGTAGTAATCCACAAGGGTGGCACGGTATACTGAATCATAAGGAGAAATATTGGATAATCACTTTGGGTGCACTTTTTCCACCCGGACTCAATGATCACCTATAACCACAATTTTATGGAGAATGATATATTTTTCCATTTTTTACTTTAATTATCATTGGTGCCAGGTATAGTATATTTTCATTAATTTATTGTTGATCCCATACATATTCATTATTCATTGGACATACATGTTTGATTAATATATTACATTAATTATGAGTTATGATACATGCTAGCTGTTTTGGTTATCAACTATGCATGTTATAGCTGGGAAGTTGGTCCTTACCAGTTGGATGTAATATTTGTGTAAAAAATTTGGATATTTCATGTTTTTTATATATACTTAGAATTATGTATAATTATTATATCTACGGTTCTGCATTTAACGTCATTATTCTATACATACTGTTCTTGTTTTGGCTCTAGTATAAATTATAATGACTTTTTGTGACATCTTGGTTTGTGTCTGAATAGTAGACATGGTCTCTGGTACTTTGTTAGCCTCAATTATTTTACTATTTTAGGCATTATTCATGAGTAACCACAGCATACCAATGTGTTTATTGGTCAGCACAATGTATAAATTTGCATATTAAATTGTGTTCTGTATGTCTGTTTGTCTAACACTGAAGAAGGCATAATTTTGCCGAAACCGGTCTGTTTTTTATTTTCAGTAATAAAGTCAGTTTATTCACTATCCTTTTTGGCTGTACGTTTGACTGTTAATTTTGCTGGCCAACTGTGTTTCTTTATGGAACCACCTTACCCTCATCTACGGCTTTGATGACTGCCTCAAAGAAGTCAATCAGGTTCAGAAAGCATGATCTGCCTTTCACAAACCCGAACTGGGTGGGATCCAGAGTTTGGAGGTTACCAATGTCTTTTTTTATGAGTTCCATGATGATACACTCCATGGCTTTGCAGACCAGGCTCGTCAGGCTAATAGGGTGATAGTTCCTGGGATCAGTGGTGGCACCCCCTTTGTGGAGTGGGATAACTGTTGCTGTACACCATTCAGTGGACACAATGCCTGATGTGAGGCTATGACTGAACATGGTGCTTAGGTGGGGAGCCAGTTCGTTCTGAAGTTTGTGTAAAATGCAGCCTGGGATGTTGTCCGGTCCCATGGATGCTGTGTTTTTGGCTTTAGAAAGTTCAGCTTTTACCTGCGTAGTTGTGATTACAGAGACTCTGCATTCTTCCTGTATAGATATGGGCCCTTTAGGGGGTGAGGGGGGGGGTAAAGTTAGCACTGAACCTATCTGCCAGGATGTTGGCAATATCAGTTGGTTCTTTAGTTTTCGTGCCATTGTGCTGACATAGCTATAAAATGCTTTGTGGTTGTCCTTAGAATCAGTGGAGATTTTGTTTTCATAGCTAGCTTTGCAGGATCTTATAAGGGATCTCAGCTTCTTACTGAGTCTGACCAGGGAGCTCCTCCATTCATGGGATTTTACTCTCTTTTGCAACAATTTCTTCCTTCTGTTGTACAGTTTGTTTATGGCAGGGGACAAACAGATTGGCTTCCTTTTTTTTGGAGGATAGTGTCTTGGTTCTGTTTCGGATAGCATGATCCATGCACTCGTGTAAGTGCTTATAGAGTGCATTTGTGTAGGATTCAGCAGTCGTAACTGTATTGCCCATCTGCATGGGTGTCATGAAGTTCACCACTTCTGTCTTAAGAAGCATGAAGTTGGCTTTGGAGAAATTTTTTTACTGTGGTTTCCTTAATGGGGGTGGGGACGGGATATGGATATCAAGGGTGATTAGCTTATTGTCAGATCGGACCAACGAGGAGTTGACTTCAGGTATGGAACACCGGTCACTCATGGTAATGACTAAATCTAGGATATTGCTGCCCCTGGTGGGGGTGTGGATACGTTGATCCAGAGCATTGGAGTTTATGAATTCCAGAAAGCGTTGTGTGAAGGAGTTGGTACATGAGTAGTTTTCCCAGTTAATGGTGGGGTAGTTGAAATTGCCCATTATTAGGGTGTTTGGTTGAGCCCTAATATTTTCCAGACATCAAGAAAAGAGGAGTGGGAATCCTGGGGCATGGTGGGGGATCTGTAGCAAGCTTCAATTTGGATTGCAGTTTTGCCCAGAGTTAGTTGCACTTGGATAACCTCGGATGCATTATGCTGAGCAACTAGCCTGGAGGTGTGGATATCCTTAATAAATATGGACACACCTCTGCCTTTGGTGTCCCGGTCCAGGTTACATGGCCGAAAAGTGTGGTATGAGTTATAGCCTAGTATTGCAGAGGTGCTCTCTGGAGCCTTGAACTAGGTCTCAGTTACTGCACAGATATCGATGTTCTCCATTTTAAGGAGTGCCTCGAGTGAGTGCATTTTGAGATTTAGACTTCTAGCATTGAGTAGCATTACCCTCAGTTTTTGCTTGCCTGTTCCTGTTACGGTGGTGAATTTATCATTTGAACCTTGCCTAAAAAAGGCACTATAGGGGCAGCAAGAGCCTTAGCCAGTATCCGGAATCCCAGGGGCGACAGGTGCAGGCCATCTCTGGCAAAGCATCGTAGTCTGCCAACCATGTCATCCCAAGCAGACAGATGCTGGATCCCCATTAGAATGACACCAGAAGCTTAGCCAGTTGTTGAAGTAAATCATTTTGTCCTTGTAATGCGGCATCATTCTGAGTGATTGCAGAATGCTACTCAGGGCTAGGGTCATACCTGCCTGGGCTACAAGATCGGAGAGCTCTTCCATGTCTCTTTTCATGCAGTCCAGTGAGGTACGTCTCAGGTCATTCACACCAACATGGACAATGACAGAGTAATATTTGTACTTAAATGTCAGAAGAACAGTTTCAGGTATTTAGGGAGCTAAATGTACAACATTTACCTTTATTTACTTCAGTGACTTACGCCTATAATCTAATGTCAGTACAATTTGATTATAACTTGGCATTGCACAAAGGATGCATGAAGTCCATACAGAGATCCAGTATCTCAAATGAGATTCAGTATCTGAAACTATTTCAGTGAGGGTGACTCCTTTTCCTCCCTCTCACTCTTCATATCACTACGGGCAGACTTTAATAAACACACCTTTGGAATTTGTTACATATTAACATTGTCAGTATCTCTTATGTAGAAATAGTTGGCGACTACAGTTTCCTTACATACTTATCACTGGTTTATAGTAAGTTTATATTTCTGTGTGTGATTGTTATACTTTCTGTTCTGCTGTATTATTGGTAAAAAAATATCTTCTTTCCTTTTCCACTGAGCTTGTTTTTCCTCCACTTTTGTTGCTAGTCTGACCTGTAGATGAAAAGTGCAATCATTAACATGTGTACTCATTCAACTGAGAAATCGATCTATTACTATTATTTATGGCAGGTAATATAAAAGTATACATGAAGTCTTTTCCTTTTAACTAGAAAATACTTAATAACTATTATCTGTTTGCAAACTGAGCTTAAGGCATTATTCTAAGTAAATTAGTAAGGAATTGAACAGCATGCAAGTAAAGCTAAGGGGTTCATATTTATCTATCTATCTATCTATCTATCTATCTATCTATCTATCTATCTATCTATCTATCATCTATCTATCTGTCTGTCTATCTATCTATCTATCTATCTATCTATCTATCTATCTATCATCTATCTATCTATCTATCTATCTATCTATCTATCTATCTATCTATCTGTCTATCTATCGATCTATCTATTTATTTATTTATATTTTATTGACAGGGTTAGTCCCGCTAGGCTAGTAGCCTCTTTTCAGGGAAGACCTGCTGTGAAATTTATACTACTAGGAGAAATTCGTCAGAGCATCTGAGAATTTCTGCTGCTCTTTATTGAAAGGTGCCATGGGACCTTTTACATTCACCTGACCTACCACCAATTCAAGTAGCTGGGGCTTTGGTTTAATGTCTTATCTGAAGGATGACACACTCAGCAGAGTAGCACACACTTTATGCTGTACTGCAGAGTCAGTGATTGATCAGAACGACGTTCATTTTCTGCTTATTACTTACCACTGGTCTTTGCATAATTTAACGGTATTGCTGTTTTAACAAACTCTTATAGCAAAGCAGCAATCATCATTTATCCTCTACACTGCGGTTTCTGCACCAGCCATTTGAACTATACTTTATTTGCTTGGCAACTGGCAAAAGTATTTGTCTGAACGTGCAAGAAAGCAAGAGATCTTTCCCCTTCTCAGTGCATAAAAAGTAATAACAGTAATGAGCCAGCTTTAGAAACTTTTCCAGGCAGCATGCAAATCAAGTTTAGTGCATTGAAAACCTTGGGCACAGTATTTTAAATTGCAGGATGCAGAAAGAATGCCAGTGTGTTAGTTCCCGGTGCCTTAACAGCATGGTGTTTATTGCCTTATTTAAGTGACTCATTCACGTTCTGTTGATAGAAGAAAGGAACCATTCTTGAAAGCAAAAAATAAAAGGAACTACTCCTTTTAAATCAAGATAATTGTTAGGCATTTAAAAAAAAAAAAAACTTGGACTGATGAATTCCTTTTTCATTCCAAACAGTTGAAAGATATTCTGTTGAGTAAGATGAAGCTTTATTTTGTAGATTTTCTCAAACCTTAGTTATGTTAATAGAAACTGGAGGTAATTTAGTTTGGGCAGATATTAGTTGTTTTGGGGTAGTGACAAATAAATAAGCTGGTGTTTTATGTTATTTTAATAGACTTAAATGTTCATCCAGAAAAAAATAATGTTGTGTTAAAAACTTAGAATAGTAGGTGTTGACAGAGAGTTGACTAACTTTTGGAAAGGGTTGCCTAGAAAATTGAAGAAGCTCAAATGTACCTCCAACAAAAAGTTAATTTGGTATTACAACCAGGTAATACAAATTAAAATCTCATTTACTTTTTACTGTTTTCCATTAAATAGTTATGATGGTCTTGGATTAAATGCCTGCCTCTACTCTTCTAGCTTATTGAAAATAAAATCTATTTCATGACTTACTGATATGTGGCATTTTGTTAAGATGTTTTTACATTAGTTTAAACTGTTTTAAACTGGAATTTGATGCAGACTGCTCATGTGAGCCCCCTTGATAGTAATGGAAGTGTGAGATGTACCAAACTGACATGCATTACTGACTCAGTTCTTTCCCTAAAGATGTCCATTTAATTAATTCATTTGTTTCATAGACTCATAGGTTCAGAGGCTTGGCTAAAAAAATTATAACATACTGACCTTCAAGAAACGTCTGTATTGTACCCCATGTTCATATTTTATGTGTCATTAATGCAACAGGTAGCACACTTACCTTTGGTGCAGAGGGCTGTGGGTTCTATTCCCACACCAGGCAGATAAGGAGTGGTTTCACTTTGGAGTCTGTCATCCTTTGAATGAGATGTTAAACTGAGGTCCCATCTGCTTGAGTTAGTAGTAGCCCTGGTGATCCCACAGAGCTTATCAGAAAGAGTAGGAGAAGTTCCCTGATGCCCTGGCCAAATTTCCACTAGTATTATAAATACTACCTTGGGTCTCCCTTTAAAAGAGGTCACTATCCTAGTGGGACTACACCATTCAACGAAAAGATAAAATAAATATATATATTATTATATAAATAAATGAATAATAATAAATGAATGAAATACTGTAATATATATATATATATATATATATATATATATATATATATATATATATATATATATATATATATATAGATACATATACATATACACACACACATATCTATCTATATCTACGTCTATATCCATTTATAATTTTCAACATGATTCTTGAAGAAAGTTAATGATTATGGTCCAATTGTTAAGTCGAACAAGTAAAAACAAATACAATTCAGATGAACTAAACGGAAACTTTATTGAGCCATTAAAGTGAAAGATAAGTATTTTTGTCTACTAACTATTTTCAAGTGATGTAGATGTCTTCAGATTTATGTTAACACCTGAGGCTACTGCACATAGTTAGGGGCTATCAGCTGCTTTATATTTTTTCATTTTTGTGTTTTTTAATACTAACGGGAAGCTTATTCCCTAACCTTGAGGTGTTATGTAATACATCCATTTATCCAATACCTTTCTCTATTGTATTTATATGTAATTGCTACTTCGTTTTAGTATATTCTTTTCCCATCTGATATTAGGTCCCCATTGGTGCATTTCATGTATAGACTTTTAAATAGAAGTAGATTAGACATTGTCTTTTTGGCCATATAGTGGTAACCTGAAAATAGCCTGTAAAAAGAAATACAATGGTAGTTCATAAAAACTTTCTGAATTGTTCATGCTTTCTCATCTTATGATCTATCTACTTATGAATCATTGCATCTTTTTTAAATTCATTCAGGTGGCTTGGTTGAAAGTTACAAAATGCAACAATTCCCTTTAGTCTTAGATTTAGAAAGGCTATGAAATATAAATATGCTTAAATATTCTACTCAGAGTTTAAATTGTAAACTATTGTCCTTAGAAGTTTAATGATAGTATCATTTTTGTATAATTTGTCCATGTATGTTGTAATCATTTAAGTTTTGTCCTTTTTGCCAAGTCTCATTTGACATTTCTGTTGAGGTCATTTTTTTTTTGACTAGGCCAGCTTGGAAAACTTTGGCATCTTTTTTTTTGGAATAATCATTTTACCCAGTCTGCAGTCATTACCATTTTTGATTATCCATAACTTACTTCTAACTTTTATGCCTGAAAAGAATAGTAAACAAATGAACTGGCCTCAGTATAGTACCTGTAGGAGACAACTGTTAACCCCTCCTGTGACAGACAGGTAGCCCCCTACCCTGACATCCTGTGTTCTATTGTTTAAAGAGTGTTTTGCCCATTAAATTATTTAATGATTGACGTCCTTCCATGACTTTGCATTACATGACTGTGGAAGGAGATGTGGTCCATTTCTTCCTATATATCAGTGGTATAAAGATCCAGTTTCTGTAGGATCACAGCAGATGAAAATCAGAATCCTCTGTAGCAGTAAAGTCACTTCTGTTATCACAGTGGTAGTAGAACCACCTGTAGCAGTACAGTCACTTCTGTTATCACAGTGATAGTAGAACCATCTGTAGCAGTAAAGTCACTTCTGTTATCGCAGTGATAGTAGAACCATCTGTAGCAGTAAAGTCACTTCTGTTATCACAGTGATAGTAGAACCATCTGTAACAGTAAAGTCACTTCTGTTATCACAGTGATAGTAGAATCATCTGTAGCAGTAAAGTCACTTCTGTTATCACAGTGATAGTAGAATCATCTGTAGCAGTAAAGTCACTTCTGTTATCACAGTGATAGTAGAACCATCTGTAACAGTAAAGTCACTTCTGTTATCACAGTGATAGTAGAACCATCTGTAACAGTAAAGTCACTTCTGTTATCACAGTGATAGTAGAATCATCTGTAGCAGTAAAGTCACTTCTGTTATCACAGGGATAGTAGAATCATCTGTAGCAGTAAAGTCACTTCTGTTATCACAGTGATAGTAGAATCATCTGTAGCAGTAAAGTCACTTCTGTTATCACAGTGATAGTAGAATCATCTGTAGCAGTAAAGTCACTTCTGTTATCACGGTGATAGCAGAATCATCTGTAGCAGTAAAGTCACTTCTGTTATCACGGTGATAGTAGTATCATCTGTAGCAGTAAAGTCACTTCTGTTATCACAGTGATATTAGAATCATCTGTAGCAGTAAAGTCACTTCTGTTATCACAGTGATAGTAGAATCATCTGTAGCAGTAAAGTCACTTCTGTTATCACAGTGATAGTAGAATCATCTGTAGCACTAAAGTCACTTCTGTTATCACGGTGATAGTAGAATCATCTGTAGCAGTAAAGTCACTTCTGTTATCACGGTGATAGAAGTATCATCTGTAGCAGTAAAGTCACTTCTGTTATCACAGTGATAGTAGAATCATCTGTAGCAGTAAAATCACTTCTGTTATCAGAGTGATAGTAGAATCATCTGTAGCAGTAAAGTCACTTCTGTTATCACAGTGATAGTAGAATCATCTGTAGCAGTAAAGTCACTTCTGTTATCACAGTGATAGTAGAATCATCTGTAGCAGTAAAGCCACTTCTGTTATCACGGTGATAGTAGAATCATCTGTAGCAGTAAAGTCACTTCTGTTATCACGGTGATAGTAGTATCATCTGTAGCAGTAAAGTCACTTCTGTTATCACAGTGATAGTAGAATCATCTGTAGCAGTAAAATCACTTCTGTTATCACAGTGATAGTAGAATCATCTGTAGCAGTAAAGTCACTTCTGTTATCACAGTGATAGTAGTATCATCTGTAGCAGTAAAGTCACTTCTGTTATCACAGTGATAGTAGAATCATATGTAGCAGTAAAGTCACTTCTGTTATCACAGTGATAGTAGTATCATCTGTAGCAGTAAAGTCACTTCTGTTATCACAGTGATAGTAGAATCATCTGTAGCAGTAAAGTCACTTCTGTTATCACAGTGATAGTAGAATCATCTGTAGCAGTAAAGTCACTTCTGTTATCACAGTGATAGTAGAATCATCTGTAGCAGTAAAGTCACTTCTGTTATCACAGTGATAGTAGAATCATCTGTAGCAGTAAAGTCACTTCTGTTATCACAGTGATAATAGAATCATCTGTAGCAGTAAAGTCACTTCTGTTATCACAGTGATAGTAGTACTACGCTGATGAAATAAGTGAAGCAGAGCCTGTTACACTTCATAGACAATAATAATATCATAGTCCTTTCTACATATATATTTATTATTTTTTAACTGGTAGGCTGCATATGGCAAAGAGCATCACAACTTCTAAGGTATGTTAAAGTTGAAATCATGAATCAAAGGAAGACCAAACTTTCAAGATGATATCTACCCATGTTATTTATGCATTATTGTGAGGTTTAGATTTCTCCCTCCCCAAATCACTCTCCATTCATTTTTGCAAAGAAGTTCTTTTTCTGTATTCATAGGTTCATAGGTAGGTACTAGGCTATTGGCCCTAGGGCCCATACAAGCCTAGCCAAAAAAGGTACCCTGGCTTTTGCCACCCAAGAAATGTATTTTCCTGTGCCCCTGTCGAGCAGAGCCACAGAAGTGATCCCCGGGGTGAATTTCCCATTTCCCATCCAATCATCAAGATTTTTCTTGAAGAGTGCTAATGAGGAGCTCTGTTTGACATAGATAGGTAGTCTGTTCCAGAGTATGGGAAGTCTCTGGTACAGGAATCAGAATTCTTGAATCTTTTCAGTGTTTTCCTTGTGGCTATTATAGTTTATAGGCTAACTTAGGAATCCTTAACTCTTATATGAAGAAATGTTTCTCTATGTTACTCTGACCCATTTATGCTAGCTTTTTAATGTAACTTTGGATGTAAAACCTTCATATGAGGCATTGGACATACTGTTCCCCTGTGATAAGATTACATATCACCTCCAGCTCAAGCACAACATACTTGTAGTACATGGACTGCCACAATTATGCTCTGAAATTAGGAAAAAGATAAACATGCTAAGTGCTTTCCTAATATGAGACCTGATCTTAACAGCTGTTAGGGGTGCTTAACAAAATCGTGTTAAGCATTCCCTACTTGCTGTTAAGAGTGGGTCTTGCTAGGGGCTAGCAGCAGACAGTGCTAACTGAAAAAGAACAGCAACAGAAGGTAAAGCAGTTTGAAAAAGCTTTTAGAACTTCACTCCATCACACTTAAAAACAAAAAGTGTGGCAGAATGAAATGTCACGAGTACAGTTCACAGACAAGATATATATACACAGCACAAAATCTATCAACCCTATACTTTATATTATTAAAAACCCTTTCCCTAACAGTACCATTAAACATAATGCATAGGCATAGTCCACACACAACACCACATATGCACAACATAAAATATACCCCATTCCCTAGCCCTTACACTAACCCTGACCAACACTTACACACACTCTCACCCCCTACTTACTATTACTGCACATACCCTTCCTCAAGAAAGGCAATGTGTGATGTTTCTCCTTTAAGTAACACCTACACTTGACCACCAAAAACAGCTGTCAACATTCTGAGAATTTGACAGAATGCTTGCAATATATATATATATATATATATATATATATATATATATATATATATATATACATACACACACATGTGTGTGTGTGTGTGTGTGTGTGTGTGTGTGTGTGTGTGTGTGTGTGTGTGTGTGTGTGTGTGTGTGTGTGTATATATGTGTGTGTATGTATATATATATATATATATATATATATATATATATATATATATATATAGATATATAAATATATATGTATATTTTATATATATATATATATATATATATATATATATATATATATATATATATATATATATATGGTTTACTATGGTGTGTGCGAACGTCATGCTGTCGAACACTGTGTGTTCGAAATCATGGTCTGAAAGCTTCAGTTAATCGAATCCCAGTTCTCATATGGTCGAATTGCATTGTGCACTTGACCATAGGAGAATCGATGTACCGACACAACAGAGTTGGTATATTTAATAAGTCCCCCTGCAAAATACTGGATTTAACTTATAGTTGAATGTTTAGTTCAACGGTACGTTAATATGCATAGCAGAAGGTGACTGACGTCACTTTCTGCTATGTCAAAAACATCGAAAGATGTTTTCATGTTTGCATTTGATTGCTATGCAAAACTTCGAATCTGACATTGAAGTTCGAAGTTGTAAACGTTCGACCGATGTGGATTCTAAATTTCCATAGTAAACCTATATATATATATATATATATATATATATATATATATATATATGTGTGTGTGTGTGTGTGTGTGTGTGTGTGTGTGTACATAATGCACATCATTAGATGCATACATATATGTAAATGCAAGCAGGGGCAAAAAGATGATGGTGGAACTTAATGAAAATACAAGGGATGTAGGCAGACTAGGGTTTTGGAAGCAAGCATTTTGGCAGAATAGGAGTATTATATTTATAAATTGGCAGACAACTTTATAAAGCCTAATCCAGTGAGAGGGTGGCAAAAGGATATATTGCCAATAGGAATACAGACATCTAAGGGCATAGATAACTGGGAAAAGATGACAGAAAGTAACTGTAGGAAAAACAGAGGAACCACACTACTGGGAGCAAATAAGTGGGAATGTAAAATAGAATGAAATGAAACCCACTAACATAGCTAGGGCAGGGCAAAGGGGGCAACTGTCCCAGGTCTGGGTGCAAGGTGTTAGGGGAGGAATGATCAGCCAATCCTGATCAGTATTTAATGCATACTGACTTTTAAAAGTTAGTATTGCATTTGTGGTCACGTCATACCTGACCACTGTAGTACTCCTTGTATAGCCAAAACTGTAATAATTGCTTGCTACAAATGTAGCAAGCAGTTTGATACAGTTTAAAAGAGAAAAAAAAAAATTTTTTGTTAATTAAAACCTCAGTGCTGTAACACACCATGGAGGGTTTAAACTGTAGATTTAGCAAGCAGTTTGCAGTTTAAGAGAAAATATTTTTTCTCTTTCTTTTTTTTATTCCCTAAAATGAAAGTAGGGAAGGATGGGGGAAGGGCATAGAAATGGGACCTGATTGGGTGGGGCAGGAGGGGAGGGGCATGTGTCATGTATTTGGTCACCTGGTTGGTGTGCCAGTAGAAAGAGTGGACTTTTTTTTTTGCTCTTCACTTGAAGAGCTGAGGGGGTGAGGCACTACTTTATGGTACCAACACAGGGTGCTGGTTGAGCCAGCTATTCTTCTAATAAAGCCAAGGAGATGATTGACCTGCAGATCACAGAGTCCCTTCAGTATGTGGGATTTTTGGCAGAATATAGCCAAAGAGAGAGAGACAGAGAAAGGAGGAGCTAGCGAATGAAAGACCAGCTCTGCTAAGGTTTTTAGTGGACCAATAACAGAAGACGTTATCAAAAAAGAGATAATTAGTAAGCCATAGAAAATACTCTATGAAGAATCCATCAGTCACAGTTTGAAAATATTGAGAAGGAAGATTAGAATAAGTTACAAAAGAGCAAGGGGAGGATTTTTTTAAGGCTCTTGGGTATGCAATGAAGTTCAACAGGTCCAGAATGTTTACATGGAAATTTCTACACAGGTATTTTTATACACCAGGTAGACTTCAGAGGATTTTCCCTCTAGTGGAGATTAGTTACTGGAGATGTTACAGGAATGACAGAAGAAAAACATTTTCTGGAGATATGTAGAGCTAAATGATTCTTTAAGGGCTCTTTACAAAATATCCTGTCACAGTTGTTGAGAGAATAAATATTATCATGTTTTCCTGTGGAGCTATGTCTCTCTTTAGCCAGCTACCTTCTAATATGATATATTTCATATGAACAACTGCTGCTGAAATTTAAACACGACATCAGAATGTCAAAACAAACAATCTAAAGTCTGCAAACATTTTCCAGAAAAGTCCCAAGCAACTGCAAGAAGCTATCCCCCCACTCCAGTCATGATATTGCCAACGCAAGGTTAGGACACATGTATAGAAAGTACAGTTGTGTACTCTTACCATAAATGTAGATGTTCGAGTGTGTTCACTGTTGCAGTCATGACTGTAGGGTTCTTCCTGCCAGCAGTAGCCCCCGATTGGCCAGAATCCCAAAGTCTGGATCGGGCGTCAGCTGAGGTCGCTTTTCAATTAAGTTCAATTAATTGATCACATGATTCATTATTTCTATATTTAAATAAGAACAATTGCCAGAAGTTTTTTATCTTGATAAAGCTCAGTATTAACTGAGCGAAAGCGCTTGACAGATTTATTTGTGTGGTTTAATAAACTATTTTGCATATATTCTCGGTTCACACTTCATTCTCGCTGTGGATTTACACATTTTCGTTTTTTGGTTATTGCTTTGCCTTTTGTTGAGGTCGCTTTTATCCTGACGTCAATGCGCCGGAAGGTACAAAGACCTCAGCTGACGCCATTTCCCCAGTTTTTCTTGCCCCAGATGTTAGGTGCCCAGAAAGACAGGGCTAAAAAAGAATCCATGCCCAAAATCTCATCAGCCAAAATACCTCATAACAGACAATACTCAAAGAAAAAACAAAAGAGGGGATAGGAGGGAGGGTAACCCAAACTGCAACAGTGAACACACTCGAACATCTACATTTATGGTAAGAGTACACAACTGTACTATGTCCTTCATGGTTCACTGTTGCAGTCATGACTGTAGGGTTGAGTCCCAAAGCTAAGAAAGGGTGGCTGGAGGAGAAACAGAGGGAGCGATCATAAAGCCTTGCAAAACCGCAGAAGCAAAACCCGCCCTGGACTTAGAATAGAGAGGGAGGTTGTAATGCTTAGAAAAAGTATGTACAGAACTCCAAGTAGCAGTTTCCAAAATATCCTTGGTAGGAACCCGACAAAGAAAAGCTGCTGAAGTAGCAGTAGCCCGGGTAGAATGAGTCCTAACATTAACAGGAACTGGATTGCCATGATAAGAGTAACAGAACTTGATGCAATGGGCAATCCACTTGGAAATAGTTTGCTTAATGATTGCTTTCCCCTGAACAGTAGGAGCATAAGCGACAAACAGCTGATCAGATTTCCAGAATATCTTGGTCCTGTCTAGGTATAGACGAAGCTGTCTGTGCACATCTAGAGAGTGCAAAAGACTTTCTTCCTCACTTTGAGGATTAGGGTAAAAGGTAGACAAATGAATAGACTGATTCAAGGCCACTGCTGAAACCACCTTGGGCATAAATGTGGGATTAGTCCATAGAGATACCCTGTCCTGATGAAAAATAAGGAAGGGTTGCACAGCCATGAGCGCTTGCAATGCCGAAATTCTTCTAGCAGAAGTAATAGCTAAAAGAAAAGCAGTTTTCCAAGACAAAAATTTTAAATCCGTGGAAGCTGCAGGTTCAAAAGGAGACAAAGTTAATTTCTCCAAAACATAGTTAAAATCCCAAGTGGGAACAGGAGCCCTTAAAGGGGGCCAAATATTCTTAGCCCCTCTAAGAAATTGTTTAAGTAATGGATGAGAAAAAATCTGAGGATCCGTATCGTAATGTGCAGAAATAGCAGAAGCATGAAGCTTAACAGACGAAAAAGATAGGCCTGTATGTAATAACTCTGTCAGATACTGTAAAATCAAAGGAATGTTTGGGACAGAAGAATCACCACCCTGGACTTGACTCCAGGAGCAAATTCTTTTCTATTTTCCCGCATAAGATTTTCTAGTGCTGGGCCGTCTAGCTTCAAGGATTACATCCAATACCTGTTTGGAAAGGGCAGAGGTGCTTACAGACCCTGGATCCGCCAGGCAGCTAGATGCAGAGTCTTGACATGACTGTGCAGTATCCGGCCATCCCGTTGAGACAGTAGATGAGGGATTTGAGGCAGAATCCAGGGAGGCTCCTGAACCAAGTTCATCAGAGTGGAATACCAGAATTGCCGAGGTCAACTGGGAGCCAGTAGAATCTTTTGCGGTCTGTCCTGTTTTATCTTCAGAAGTACACAAGGTAGAAAAGGAAAGGAAGGAAAAGCATATACTGAGAGGTGTTTCCAACTGAATGAGAGGGCATCCTCTTTCCATGCTAGTTTGTGGTAGGTCCTTGTGCAAAATGTTGGAAGTTGATGATTCTGAGGGGATGCAAAGAGATCTACGTCCGGACATCCCCAAGCCTTTATAATCATCCTGAATATCCAAACATCCAACATCCATTCGTGTGGATCTGAAATGCGTCTGCTCAATGCGTCTGCCAGATTGTTGTCTTTCCCTGGCAGGAATTGCGTCTGTAAGTCGACACTGCAGGTCAGAGCAGTGTACCAGAGATTCATGGCTAATCTGCACAGGGGGTAAGAGTGAGAGCCCCCCTGCTTGTTGATGTACCACATCACTGTAGTGTTGTCTGTCCGTATCAACAATTGACCTGGTAGAAGAAGGTCCCTGAAGGCTATCAGGGCATTTTGCACAGCTAGCATCTCCTTCAAATTTATGTGCAGGTGCGTTTGCTCCTTCGTCCAAACACCCTGAAGACACCTCCCGTGCATGTGGGCTTCCCAAGCTAAAGCATCTGTTGTCAGAACTTGGTTGGTCGACGGAGGACAAAAAGGCTTCCCCGTGTTCTGTAGACAGGCTTCGGCCCACCAAAGAAACTCTCGCTGGAGACAAGGTAAAATCGTGACCACTGTTTCCAAACTGTGGTAATGCTGAGACCAGACACTCTTGAGGTACCACTGCAGTTTCCTCATATGCAGCCTTGCATATGGTATTAGCAGAATGCAGGAGGCCATGTAACCCAAAGCCTGCAAAATTTTTCTTGCAGTCAGCTGTTTCATTGAAGCCAGGCATCGGAAAAAAGAAGCCAGTTGCACTTTTTTGTCTGGTGTCAAGGAAGCCATCTGGGTTGAAGTACTCAGAAGAGCACCCAGGAAAGTAATCTGTTGTGAGGGTACCAGATTTGATTTCTTTAGATTCACTGTGAAACCGAGGCACTGAAGAAGATGGTGCACAAAAGCTAGATGCCGAAGTAGAGTGTCTTTGTCGTCCGCTTGAATAAGACAGTCATCCAGATAAGGGTAAATTTGAATCCCCTTCTGTCTGCAAAATGCCATTACTGGTGCCAGGCACTTCGTAAAGACCCTGGGTGCAGTAGATAAGCCAAAGGGCAGCTCAGAGAACTGGTAATGTTTCAAGCCCACTTTGAAGTGCAGATACCTTCTGTACTCTTGCTGTGTAGGAATATGCAGGTAAGCTTCTTTTAAGTCCAAAATCACCATCCAAGCATTCTTGCCCAACATAGGCAGCAGCTGCTGCCTAGTGAGCATCTTGAATTTTGGTATATCTAGGAAGGTGTTTAGTACAGAGCGGTCCAGGATTGGTCTCCACAAATTTTCCTTCCTGGGAACCAGGAAAAGTCTGGAATAAAAACCTTGCTCTATTTCTAAATTTGGCACCAATTCTATGGCCCTCATAGCCAGGAGGGACTGAACCTGCCATTGTGCCTCTGCCCACTGATGATTTGGCAGGTCTGGCCAACCGTTCGGTGTTGGCAAGGTGTGGAAATGAAATCTGTAACCTCCTGAGACTATGTCCAGAACCCACTTGTCCCGGGTTATGTGGCTCCAATTTTGATAAAAAAGAGAAATCCTTCCCCCCAAAGGTGCTTCCAGGAGAGGAGTCCCTGGGACCAGAAAGGGAGAGTCATAAAGACTGTCTTCGGTAAGGTTGAGACTTATCTTCACCTCCCTTGGGAGAGGGGGCACTCCACTGCCTATTCCGAAAATGGGTCTGTGCCTGTCCCCTACCTCTGGAACACCTGAATCTGCCTCTCTGAGACCTGTCCGAGCCCGGAAAGGACCAAGATTTAGCTGGCCAGTGTCTGCTAAATCTAGGAGGTTGTACCTGTAGAAAATCCTTAACCGTCTGCATAGTTTTGGCTTTGTCTTCCATTTTCTTCAATACCTCTTCAGCTTTGGGCCCAAACAGAACATCGTGCTGCAAAGGGGCATCCAAAAGTTTGGCTTTAACCTGATCCGGCAAGCTTTGTTCTTTTAACCAAGCATGTCTTCTAATAACAGCGCCAGTTGTAGCAGCCCTACAAGAAGCTTCCAAAGAATCAAAACCACAATGCAGGGTATGTTTACCCACCTGTTCAATAGCATGCAATAAATCCTGTAACTCCTGATTATCCGCACCAATAGACACAGCTGACATCTTCTGTTTAAATACAGACAAAAGGTATTGCTGATACGTCAGCATATGAAATTGACAGTTCAAAGCCCTAATAGACAATGTAGCAGAAGTATAAACTTTTTTACCCCATCTCTCCAAACCTCTGGACTCTCGGTCAAAGGGAATGGGATTTTTAGCAGAGGCCGCTTTAACACCCTTAGGACCTTGAGAAATAGTTTCTGGATCAGACGAAAGATTCCTAAAAAGAAATTTGTGAGAATCTGGAATCCTATAATACCTATCCGGTTTGGCTGGAGTAGGGGGAAAAGAATCAGGAGAGAGAGAAGCTTCCGAAAAAACATCATCAACAATGTCCAATACAGGGGGAATAGCCAGAGGCTTATGCTGTGGGAGAAGAAGAAAATCCCTAAGCCTTTTCTTGGATTCAGAGAATTCCTGCCCTTCCCATTGAAAATGCACCCTCATATCATGCAAAGTTTCACCAAAAGAATAATCCTCAGGAGGAGAGGCTGAAGGAAAGGAATCTTCAGCATCAGAATCCTCATAAAGAGGAAAGGAATAATCCTGCTCAAGGGAAGAAGCAGAAGAAACAGAAATTTGGTCTGAAGAATCAAAATCGGACTGAAATCTAGGCTTCTTGTCAGGAGGGGGATGAGAACCCCTGATCATAGTTAAGAGATCTTCAGCCATCCTAAGCATCTGCCTCTGAGGCCTAGGACCCTGATCAAACGGTTCCTGTGCTTGCCATTTCACTTTAGCTGGAGCCTCAGACTTTGTCTTTGACTGTAAAACTGAATCCACATTTACAGGAAGCTGTGAAGGCCTGAGAACTCCCTCAGAAGCCGGTACCTGCCTACCGGCACTGGACCCAACTGAGGGAGCAGTATCCGAAGGTCCAGCCCCTGGCAATTCTGAAGACCCCATCAGCTCCACACCGGAGTTGGTACAGGCAATTGGTTCAAAAGAGGCGGACGACAGATGCTGCAAAGGCGCCTCACTGGCAACCATCAAACCAGCAACTGGCAATAACTGAGTAACATCCTTTGCTGTGGACCTCGGAGGCCTGTCTGCATCCCTGCACCTCTTACACACGCCAGAAGTAGGAAAAGAATCTGAAGACATGTTATAATTAAACCTTTTTCCAAAATAGTAAAAGGCAAAGTTATATCTACGCCTAGTAGTACGCTGATTAAATCTAGCACAAAACGCACAGTTAGCAATGTCATGGTCAAGACCCAGGCAGGGAATACAGTAAGAGTGAAAATCCCTATGAGGTATTTGCTTCCCACAAGAAATACAATTATTAACTTTTTCTGACATCTGACTGGAGCAAGAAAAAGACCTCCCCAACGGGGTACTTATCTTTAAAAAAATGAAAATCCGGGGATTAAATCCAAAAAAAAACAGGAACAGGCGACCAGCATCAGTGAACTGCAAAGGGCACCGTGCGGCAAGAAAGACTGGGGAAATGGTGTCAGCTGAGGTCTTTGTACCTTCCGGTGCATTGATGTCAGGATAAAAGCGACCTCAGCTGACACCCGATTCAGACTTTGGGATTCTGGCCAATCGGGGGCTGCTGCTGGCAGGAAGAACCCTACAGTTATGACTGCAACAGTGAACCACGAAGGACATCTGAGAGGATGGTTCTGCATGCATGCTGTTCTCACTCCTGGACTAATGGTGGACAGTGTCAGTCAGGAAAGGCCAACAGCAGTAGATAAAACAGCTCAGTTTATGTTTGCTGTCCCTGGGTTTTTCGCATATTTTTGCTCTGTCCCTCATAACTGTTGCTAACACATGGATGCCTAGACTTGCCTTTTCTTCTTTGCTTTCAAAGTGGATTTCTTTGCATAATACCTCTCAATGGTCCAGATTTTCACAAAATGTCAAAATTTTTGCTTCACATTTCTTGTCTGTTCCTCATGAAATGTGTGTTTTTTTCTGGCAAGTCACTGAGAATTGAACTCACTAAATAATAACATACATTTAATTTTCAGAATTCAAATCCATCACAAAATACATGCTAATGCAAAGTTTATTATTCTAGCAACTTTCTAAGTTTATCAGTGCAGTATTTAAAATCTGTCCCTGATTTTTGGCTTTGTCCAGATTTATTGCACTTAAAGGTTAGGAGGTTTGCTTGGAATCCATGTCTCAAACACATAATAAGCTGGTTGCCATTGGAGACCTGATTATTATCCTCTGCACTGCTTGCAATTCACATGACGAGACTACTCTCCGTCTCCATCCTCATTCTTACTGCCGAATGTATTTTCTCATCCCCTTCATGTCAGAGTGGGAGTTCATGAAGATAGAAACTAGAGCCTTGTTATTTTTATTGTTTTGGATGTTACACTTTCAGTAACTTTGTTAACCAGCAATGTGCGTTGGACACAAGTGACCCTTTCAGTGGATTAGCCAGGTGCACTATCTAGTTAAGGGACATTTTCAGTGTCACACAGCCAGCAAATGGAGGTGGGAGGAATCAAACCCTGTACTCTGGACTACAGTAAATGCTCATTAACAGCTCAGTGCTTAAATCCTCTTTGCTAAGAGCTGCTGTCTCTGTTGTTTTAAATGAAAATCTAGTTAACAACATTAATATAATCGCAGACGTTCTGGATTATTACGTGTCCTATCTGGCCCTAAAGTTAATAAGCATAAGAGCAACGACTTTGGAGGTAAGAAGTTTGCCCAGTAAACGTGCCATTAGAATATCTTCATCCCTTTTCATTAGTGTAATTTTCACCCCAAATATCTGGGCATTAGGGGTGCAGTCTGACTACAATTATGCTTAATCTGAACTATAAGCCAGTCCCTATGCTACACAGCTGTGAAATACTGCATTTATTTATTTCAGTGTGTATCAATGCAGTAAAGGCTACTATCAGTCCAAAGACATTTGTTTATGCAATGAGACAACTCCCCACCTCCTCATATCTGAAAACATCTTTTAAAAATTCAAACATTTGTTATGTGGTTTATTTGGGGCAGTAAGAAATATAAACTTCTAGACAGTACATTGGTGACAACTCTCAAGTTCAGAGGTGTGGGATATAAATATCTCAAAAGACATGCTAGAGCTTATAGTGTATATATGTTACTACTGCTCCTTGACACAATAGGCCATTATGGACAAGCTTAGAGGCTAAACTACCAAATAACACTTCACAGCTCACTATTTACTGGGGTAAAATGTCACTCTTACCTGGGAAAATTAAGTTGTACTGCTTAACTGTTTATCAGTCATGGCTGTCTCTCAGCAAAATTACTAAGATACAATATCGTTTAGGTCTTGATTTCCCTCTTCTGAGTTATCCTGTTTCATTAACCAACATGAATTAACTGTAGAGTAACACAGTCTCACAATGAAGAATTAACACTGCATCCTCACAATACTTAGTTTGACACTTTTGTGCCCAGCTGTGGTACCTTCTGAGTGGAGTTAACATGTCCTCCCTATATTGACATGGGATTTCTGCCCGGTATGTGCCACAGATAATACAGTGTCTGGACTGGTGAACAATCAAAATGTCCATTTCTATGCAGTGCAAGTATGTCTGTTAGTGAGTGTGTGTGTGTGTGTGTGTTTGTGTGTGTGTGTGTGTGTGTGTGTGTGTGTGTGTGTGTGTGTGTGTGTGTGTGTGTGTATGCTTGCATGTGTTCATATGTGTGTATCCTGTAATGAACTGACATCACATCCAGAAACTGTTCTCTGCCTTAGCTTCAGTGAGTGAAAGGAAAAGCTGTTGCTTTCTCATAACCCATGTTAGTTTATTAATGAATGAATGAAAGAATGAATAAATGAATGTTCCCCACGTCTGTGCCTTCAAGAAGATATTTCTCTGTCATCTCCATCCCATTTTTGCTTCTCATCTTCTCTACTACTGCTGAGGAGTTGCACATTCTTTTTATATTAGTTAACATATATTACTCTTCCTCCCCTTTCTTATAGTAAGTTTAACAAAGAAACTACTGTCGGCTGTGATAAAATTACTATATTACTATAAAATTACTATATATTTATAGAGAACACGCTTGGCATGCTACGATCGTGCTGCAGTGCAGAAAAAGGTGGTTTACGTATTATTATGGGTCACTTTGCCTGTGTGATAACTAACTTGTAATAAATTCATGTGTTAGAATTAAAACCTCAAAGGATAATAATTTACTGCATATGTTACAGAATGCAGAACAGCAAATTTGTCTGTAAAAGAGCAAGTCAGTGTGTTCTAGTAAGATGCAATATTTAGGTGTACCTTAGACAAACTAACAAAACTAATGAATACTTAATCTGCCATTTTTTTACCTGAATCTGTAGCAGTTACTATTATCTGGTACTCTGAGACTTCTTCCCTGTCAAGACTTTGCAGCACACTGAGTTGTCCTGCTGACGAGAGAGAAAATTTTCCAGCTTCATTCCCCTTTTTAATTGCAAATACTATATAACTGTTTTGCTCCAAGTCGTTATCTTGTGCTGACACCTAAGAGAAGAAAACATTTTTAAATCACATAGCTTAAAGATGGTTACATGTATATAGATGTAAACTCACAATGGGTCATCAACAAATCGGTTCATTAGCATGTTCTTTGTATGCATTTAAAAGAACTTCGTAAATATGAGAAAAATAAAATACATATATACTGTGAAGTTGAAGCAAAGGACTTAACTAAGAAATATATCCTTTCACCTGTTCTTATTTTGTCCAAGAAAAAAGTTTTAAGTGCCAGTATGTTATCCTATTTCAAGTACAATAGCTTGACTAGAGAAACGTTGTTGTTTTATGAGATACTATATAAAAGCCAATAGTGAAAGAAAATGATCTAAGTTATACTGTTCTGATATGTATGTGCTTCATATAAGCAAGATGGTTCCCAGTGAACAATCAGGTGAGCCAACAAAAAACAAACTTGAAACCCAGTAAAAAGATTTTAAAGGGACTTTTGAATGAGGTCATCCCTTCCAATTATGGTTCACATAACGTAACTCAGTCAAACAACCGCTTGTTATTCTCTTCCCACTGCTCCTGACCAGAGGCACCTCTATATTTTGTCCCTATGTCCTGCCTCTGCAACTGCTCATGCCCAGGGATGGTGTTATGTGTGACCCTCATCATGAGGGTCTCCCTACTAGGAGACCACATTGTTAATGTTGCTCTGTCTACTCAAGGTACAGTTTCTGGGGGGATGGCGCAATGTGGAGCAGGACAGACCAAGTGAGGTGTAATTGTATTTCAGCCAGTGAGAGATTTTACTTGGCCTCTACTCCACCCCTGTGCTGACATTATGTTGTATTTACTCAGGGGGCAATGTGATGTAGCCTGAGGGTGTGATTATCCCGTTGCAACAGCCATGCCTCAACTGTATCCCTGCTCACCATTGCATAGCAGTCTTTTTCTGAGTCCTTGCCTGCACCAGGCCTCCATCAGATCTACCCCGCATTCCGCCTGCATCCTGCCCACCCACCCCCAGGATGGGGGGATCTATATCACTTTGTCAAAGGTTCGTTTCTGCAAACCTTCATTCATCGACCCTAATGCAATGAACATTCACATCAGTGAACCTTTACTTCAACAAACAACTTACTCAGGAAAGGAATGAGTTGGCCATCATAAGAAATTTGCCCTGTTGCCTCCTGTAATGCAATCTCAGAAATGGTATATATAGTTTGGAGGGGTGTGGGGGCAAAGCCCCCCACATGGGTGGGTTTGAAATACTGTACTATGTGTGACTGTCGGAATGCTGGACAACTTGTTTCTTTCCCTAGGTAAGTTGTTTAAGTGAAAGTTTGCTGATGTGAAGGTTCACTGTATTAGGGTTGATGAACCTTAGATGAACTGATATTGACCCAGGATAGGCATCCCTTACCTCCTTGCCTGCACCATCGTTCTGCCCAAGCTGCTAATCAAACTCTGACTTCTTGAGCCATATTCAGGCCTTTATCCCTCTATGCAATTAGTAAGGCATCTCTATGATATTCTTGATACAGTATAACTTTAATAGTTCAGACAAAAGCATCCACTAATTTACCAAGATGGAAGAAATAGCTTTGGTTAGGTGACAGTAATGGTAATATATTATTCAATATTAGATCCCCTAAACAATGAAACTTATAATGGATCTCCATGTTCAAACCTAAATATTCTTTAAAATCAGATATAGTATAGAGAAACATGTTTTAATGGTGAGTTTAAGGAGGTTAGGGAAGTTGAGCCCGTTTAGCAATTTGAGAGCTACATGGTGGTATGTTCTGTTAGGAAGGCTGGTGACGAACTTTACAATCTTGTTGTATGATTGCTCAAAGTTTGTGAGTTGTGTTGATTGTAAAACAGTAAAAGTTGCAAAGTCGTATGCCAGGAGGGAGACATGGTAGGCAATAGCAGCGGCCTTCTGTGCTTTATTAGACAAAGCATGTTTGATTGCTAGAGCATACCTGATTTTTGGTTGGTCTTATGGGTTACTTAGTGATTGTGTAGATCAAATTTTAAGAGTTCATTAATAGTGAGTCCATATTGACTGGTGAGGTGGAGAAGTTAAATTAATGTACCATCAGATGAATGAATGGTTAGTGGATTGATTAGTGTTGATACTGGTTTAGGTGCAAAGAGTATAAGTTTTGTTTTGGGGAGGTTTAGGACTAGGTTAGATTCCAGAAGTCAGGTTTCCACTACTGTGAAGGAATGCTGAGTGACCTTTTGAAGCTCAGATGTAGCGGGAGATGAACAGATGGTGGTGCAGTCATCTGTGTAATGGATCAGAATGGTACTGGTTAGTGCAGTGGGCAGATTACTGATGAATGTATTGGAGAGAAGTGGGCCAAGGATAGATCCTTGGGTGTAACAGATTTGGATGGGGAGTAATCTGGAGAAGGCTAGCCATTTTACAGTGTGCATTCTATGGTGAAGGTAACATTTGAATCACAAGATAGATTTGTTGGTTAAGTCTATCTTAGAGAGTATGTGAAGGAGACAGGAGTGTGAGACAGTATCAAAGCATCTAGAGAGTTGGAGGAATACCAGGAAGAGCAGGAGATTTCTATATCTTGGGTTATTTACAGCATTAGGAAATGACAAGAGAGCTATGCTGGGGCTACGAGAGGAATGACAGCCATATTGGTATGGTGAGACAAGATTCTAGTTAAGGAAGAAAGCTAGCAGCTGGTGTTGGCTACATTTCTCTAAGACTTTTTGAGAGATGATAGAATAACTCTGGGTATGAAGTATCAGAGGATGGCCCACCTTTGTGCAGTGGGAGGACAAAGAACTTTTTTCAAATGGATTGAAAGTATGCTACCTGGATTGATCTGTTAATTAAGTATAGACAAAGTAAGCTAAGCTTTCAGCTGCTCATTTAGATTTTCTTTTGGGAAGTTATCTGGGGTTGTGGTGGTGACTTTTAAAATTCTGGGGTACTGTTTGATTGTTTAGGTGGAGACTTGTTTGAAGTCAAGAGTATTTTCAGTATGGCATGTGGGAGCTGGAGTTGGGTCTGTATTGTGGGTAGAGTTTGAGACAAAAGTAGCAGTAGTGATAAAGTGTATGTTGAAGGAATAAGCTACATTGAAGACAGTTTCAAGAGGTAGAGGGTTAAGTTGTGAAGATTTAACTGGGTTTAAAAGTTTAAAAAAGGTAGATCAGAACAATTTGGGAGATTTGATGTGGTGGCTCTTTTGGGAGAGTAAATACGTTTTCATCTGTTTTTATTTGGCATTTGGCTTTATTACAGAGAATAATGGTAATGCTGATAGTTGTTTGTGGTCTTATCCTTTTTGCTAGATGTTTTCCTGTTTTATATTGTAGGCACATGAGCTGTTTGGTAGATAGAGTGAGCTAGGAGACTGGGGTAGATTTGTCTGTTTTGTGTCTGAGTCAGACATGAGACTTTAGGATGTTTGAAAAGGGATTGCTAATGTGGTGGACAGCTTCATGTAGTGGTTGGAGCTATAATACACTCCAGTTTTATGCCTGGAGGGATGAAAGGACTGAATCCTTGTTGGAGTTACAAAGATTCTTGACAGGCTTGTAGGTTGGAGCCTTGCTGCATTTGGGTAGGACGCAGAGAACAAATATTGGATGACAGTTGCCTAGGGTATCTGATAAAACCCCTGCACGACTGATGTTGTTTGGGTTATTAGTTAGGATCCAGTATAGAATGGATAACGAGCCTGTGGATTTACTGTTTCTAGTAGTGGAGGTGATTACCTACCTTTTTCTAACCATGCTTTCCTTATTGTTCCTAACATTCCAAACCCCCATCTCCCTCCTACTACTCCTAACAACTTTATACCATGCCAGCTCCTATACCTCCAATCAGCTTCCACTCTCTACTCCTTACCATACTCCCACACAAAACTATCTCCTCCCTCACACAAATAATCATTTATTTTCCATCTTCTCCTCTCTTTTTCAGCTCAACCCTCTGCACCTTTTTAATCCTAAAATTATTTCCACTACTGCTAAGACACTTACTCTTAAACAAATACTAGACCATCCAAAATACACTAAATCCAAACCAAAACAAACTAAAATAACTTCCTCCAATAACCTCGTCTTATCTGGAGACATTCACCCCAACTCCAGACCTAACCCACCCACAAATAATAATTACCCTCTCCCTTCCTCTAACCTTTCATCCCCCCACAATACTCTTAAATTTTTCACACTCAATGCCCAGAGTCTCAACAACAAAGCACATCAGTTTTAAGCATGGCTAAGTCTTAACCAACCTGACATTGTAGCCATCTCTGAAGCTTGGCTCAAACCCCCACATCTCTGACTCTGAACTCCTACCCTCTGGATTTTACACTCTTAGATGTGACCGCCCAAAGAAAAAAGGTGGAGGCGTTGCACTAATCTATTCCAAACTATTTACCTTAATTCTCCTACCAAACCCCATTCCTAAATTTGCCAATGCAGAACTAACAGTCGGTCTATTACAAATGAATAATTACAAAAGCCTCTGTATCATCGCCCTTTATATCCCACCCGGAAATAACGTCTCAACCCTTGAAGACATACTCCAATGGGCCTCAGCTGAAATTAACCTTGAAACTTTAATACTAGGCGATGTAAACATAGACTGGAATAAAATCAACAGTCCCATACCCTCCCTGTCCATTAACCTCTTTAACTTTGCTCAAGTAACCCACTCCATCACCAGATCCAATAAAACAAATCCCCCAGGATCCACTCTTGGCTGGATATTAGTCACCCATCCAAATAAAATTATCAAATCTGGCACCATCCCTGACTCTATTAGTGACCACCTCTCAGCTTTCATTTACCGTGCAACCACCTCTCATCCACACCAACATCAGTATATTCATACCCGCAACCTTAGTAAATTTGACCCCAAAACCTTCTCTAACTATCTCAAACAAATGAATTGGATCATTCTAAAAACCCTTCCACTTGATAAAGCCATAGACCACTTTAATTCTACTTTCCTAGATGCTCTAAATTCCCCAGATCCACCAAGGAAAAAAAGAATAAAAACTATAACAGCCCCTTGGCTCCCTAGCTCCACCAAGAAAAAAAAGAATAAAAACTATAACAGCCCCTTGGCTCCCTAGCTCCACCAAGGAAAAAAATAATAAAAATTATAACTGCCCCTTGGCTAACCAAAGAAACAAAGCAAATTATGCATCAAAGAGACAAATCCTGGAAGTTTTACCAAAAGAATAAACTTCCCCAAACCCTTCTCCAATATACACAGCTCCGTAACTTTGCAAAAAAACAAATCTTCACAGACAAAAAAATCCTACTATACTAAGCTCCAGTCCAACGATCCCCAAAACCCTAGGCTTTTTTGGAACTCCATAAACTCACTCCTCAACCCAGGCTCCAAAAATAACCCATGTCCAGACCCAAGTAAACCTGACCTCGAATTAGCCTCACTATTCAACTCTTTCTTTATAGAGTCAATATCCGACCTAACGAACACTTTTCCCAACAACGACCCATCTCTCCTACATTCCACCTCATCTAAGTCCCCAAATAATTTCCCCCCTATGTTTGAGCTTAAACCTGTCTCCACTAACTACATAAAAAGACTTCTATCCAAACTTAAACCCTGCTCCAATGCACCCTACAACATCCCCTCTTCCTTTCTCAAGCCTGCTGCCAATGTTATAGCTCTCTCAATTAGTATCCTAATTAATAGATCCATAAAGGAATCCTATGTCCCTAAACTCTGGCATTCCACCTTTATTCTTCCTCTCCACAAGGGAGCCAAAAACACTAACATTTCAAACGTCCCCCTATAGTTCTTCTCTTTCCAATCTCCAAAATCCTAGAAAAATGCATCCACCTCCAACTTATGCCTTTTCTGACTAAAAACCAACTTCTTAACCCTACCCAACATGGCTTCCGACCAGGACATAACACCATAACAGCTCTACTCTCATTCTTAGAAACTGTCAATCAAGCCTGAGATTCTAGGAACTTGGTATCCACAGTTCTCCTAGATCTCTCTAAAGCATTTGATACTGTTTCACATAAGCACCTTCTAAGTCACCTCTCAAACCTAAATCTCTCCCAAAAGACTCTTTCCTGGTTTTCAATCTATCTGTCAGATAGATCTCAGGCTGTGAAATGGAAAAAAGGCACCTCACCTTTCTTACCCACCCCTACCGGAATACCACAGGGGTCAATCCTCGGACCAATGCTGTTTGATATCTTTATCAATAACTTTCACTCTGCTATTCCTAATGCCAAAGTCATCCAGTATGTAGATGACTCTACACTTGTTTGCTCTGCCTCTAACCTCTCTGAACTCCTATCTAAAACTCAGACTGCCTTCTCAACCACTGAGATCTGCATGTGCCAAAATCACCTTTCTCTCAATGCTAACAAATCTAAAATACTACTATTCACACCCTCAAAATCTTTCTCTTTTGATAAAAATTTCTTCCAAGTTCTTAGCCAAAGAAACTCTGTGATCGAAGTCATTCCCTTTGCAAAATTATGTGGAGTAACTATAGATGAACACCTCAAGTTCGACCTCCATATTCAGCAAAATATAAAGAAAACCCACCAAAAACTAGGTATGCTATACAGGAACAAGCAGTTCCTCTCTACTGCTACCAGGCATACTCTGGCATCCTCTTACCTTCCTCCCTCCCTTCTGTATGGTGCCCCACTACTAACTAACCTATCCTCTGCCATCACTTCCAAACTTGAAAGCTGTTATAACAAAATTTCTAAATTTGCCACCAAAACCAAACATTCCACTCATCACTCTGTTAACCTCCAATCCCTCAGCTGGTTAGAATTCACAAATTACCTGGACTTCCTCCAGCTCACTACAGAACATAGACTAATATTTAATCCAATCAAATGCCCCGCTCTAACTAACATCCTTCCCCATATACCCCAAATAGAACTCTCAGATCTGAACACCAAAACTTAATTACTGTCCACAAACCTAAATGTCCTGCTGGACAACTTCTCCTCTCCTTCTCCTTAGGTAAGGAATGGAACTCTCTCCCTTCCACACTAAGGACAATGTCAAACACAAACAACGTCAAAACTCAGCTTCACACCTACCTGTCCTCCAAATGGAAATGTAACTGCATTCTCCCTACCTAGAACTCTTTAACAAAATCCCCTGGGAGGGTATCCTCCTGAGTTCCTAAGCACCTTATAGCTATAACATTCTATAGCTAATTCCCATACGATCTCTCACACTCTGTAAATATTGTAAATAGCTTTTGACTTTTGACTTTAACTGTGTGAATTTGTTAAAATGTATCTGCACAATATTTTTCCACTGTGGGCAGTATTGCTCATGCTTTGAATTATTTGATATGTATTTGTACTTGTACTTTTATTTTTATTGGACTGCTATCTTTACTGTAATCTGTTTCATGGAGCTTTTCTCCCTGGGCCTCCACTGAAAACGGGCTCTCTGGGCCCAGTGGATTTCCCCAGTAATCAAACTGGAAATAAATAAATAACTGAATTTGAAAAGCATTGGATGATAGCGTTGTTGAATATCAAATGATGTTTACATGACTTAGGATGATAACTTTACGTGGTATATTGAGGGATAACCAGGAGAGAATTTCTTCCAATATGCTACAGTCTGAGCCACTAGATGCAAATAGATTTGAAATCATTAATCTTTAAGAGAAGGATCACGATTTCCACTTCTGAGAAAGATGGAAGTGATATATGGTATAGAGAAAACTGGGTGCTGTTTTCGTAGAGCAGTGCAATGCCAATCCCTTTTCTGTCTGTACAGTGAAGGTCTAATAAGCAGTGACCAGGTGGCAAATTCTTTTCAGAGGCTATACCAGGTTTTAACTATATTTAATTTATGGCTAGGATGTCAGGATCGTTAGGTTCAATCCACGAGTATAGCGAGGAGATTTTATTACATATGGTCTAGGCATGTAGATGAAAAGGTGTTAGTGTATTTGAATTGTTTCAGTGTTTGCATGAGGTGTTGCTTATCGAAGAGATGGGGAGCCCTCAGTTTGGGTGGGTGCTCCCACTGCGTACAAGTGAACCGAAAGTTAAAAGGAAGATGACTTTGATCGAGTTGTGGAGTCTAGCACCCGAAGATGCTGCTTGAACTCTGGGTGACTGATTCATAGTCAGGGTTTTATCGTTCTTTGTTACCAGCCCAGGTGACTTCAAAAATTGTAAACCTAAACAAGGAAAGCTAAAGTAGAAAGTGATGCTTTGCTTTGTAACTTTCAGTAAAGACAAAAAAACATAGTGGGGTCTTTCACAGGTCAGGAAACTTTGTAATATCTCAGTATGTTTTTTTAAGATCATGTGCACACTGTGAAAATATACTAACACAAAACCAAGCTACAGAAGGAAACAAAAGACGTTTATTCTTCCGGAGTGCTTCAGCATGAAGTTATCTTGGAAAATGTTAAAGTTAGTGCAGGATATCACCAGACCCCATACAGGTATCCAGTTAAGAATTAAAGTTACAGATTGTTTTAACCAGTATATATAACACTTATAGTCATACAATAAGTTAACACTGACAGCATAATAACTCAATGTCTTTTTTAACAATGAATAAACCATTTCATTTTCAGTAAAGAGCATGTGCACCTCTACGTGCATTACCTTTACCACCTTGCACAAGTTTCTTACTCTCTTCCAAAAATAACTTTCCTCCCTCATTCTCTGCACTTACCCACTACATCTTTCCCTCACTCTATCCCTTTACTCCTAAGCACTCTATATTCTCCCCTCCTTTCTGCCTGAATCCACTCCTTTCTGTTCACCTCCCATATGAATATACAACTTAACAATTGACCCTTTATATTTCTTATAACTCTGTAATCTAATATCCTAAGGATGTACTACCCTGTTGATTCTCTGTTTTGTTATGTAACTATTTTAGTGCTAATCAAATGTCTAATATTGTATTGTACATTAATGGAGCTTTTCTCCCTGGGTCTCTGCTGAAAATGGGCTACCAAGCCCAGTCGGACACCATCCGCTAAACAAATGCAAAATAAAAAAAAATAAACATTTTAAAAATGTAAACATCTGTAAGGCTGGGTTACTACTGGAAGAATTATATAAGGCTGTCCAATCCAATGCCAGAGTTAACACTAACCGAGGAGTGCATGAAGTCAAATGGTAATTCATTGAAATGCAACAGCAAAAATGAGTAAGAGCTCCCAAACGAAGGAGGGAGGAGTGACGAAAAAGACAAGAAAAACAAATCCATTACTTGGCACTTAAACTTCTGTAGGGATTCAGGAAGGTGAATGATCACAGGACACAAACCCTCTCTGCTATATACATTCACATACCAATCCCTGAAAAGTGAAGACAGCAGTAACTGCATAGATTCGGGCTTGTCCTCTGCACTAACTGCCATATCAGCCTCACACTTTATACTGCAGTTGTACTCCATGAGATACAAACTGCACATCTATAGTGATTTAGAACTAGGGCTGCAATGATGCTATAAACGTTGAACCTGGTATGTGGCTCATGCCTGCCTGCAGTAAGAGAAACATAGGCTGAAAACATATGAACCATACACGTAGAGGTGTACATGCTCATTACTGAAAGTGAAAGAGGACACTTCTTATAACATCCATCTCCTAGTAACATCAATTATACACAAGCATCCCCATTTAATATATTGTGGCACCACTTTGGTTTCTTTTATATCAATGCTTCCAAGATATCCTGGTGAAGTTTTATGCAAGATACAATTACATCATTCAGTCATCCAATAAAGTGGGGTAATGATTGCTGTTGCAATCATAATGAAAATCATATAGTCTTTGAGAATATCAAGGTAGTCAATTAATTATACATACTAGCAAATTAAAAGATGAAGAAAACTGCTCACATCCTGAAATAAATAAATATCCTTATAGTAAACCAAATGGAACTGCATAGTCTCAAAGGATATGGTTTAGTAAACCAAATGGAACTGCATAGTCTCAAAGGATATGGTTTAGTAAACCAAATGGAACTGCATAGTCTCAAAGGATATGGTTTAGTAAACCAAATGGAACTGCATAGTCTCAAAGGATATGTTTAGTAAACCAAATGGAACTGCATAGTCTCAAAGGATATGGTTTAGTAAACCAAATGGAACTGCATAGTCTCAAAGGATATGGTTTAGTAAACCAAATGGAACTGCATAGTCTCAAAGGATATGGCTAATATACTTAGATTAGTGTTATGGCTGAATTGGGAAGTAGCAGGGAACCATATTCATTCTGATTATCAAGTAAAAAAAACAGATAAGGTCAATGCCCAAATAATATGCTTGCCAGATGTCATTAATGCTTAGTGCAAGAATATCTATCCCAATTGACTTGAAAGGCTGGACTATTTATGTTTATGAATTCTGGTGGAATTTTCCAAAACTCATTCAGTCTTTCTAAAAACACTAGTAATCAGTTTTCTGTTTCTTCTTGTTGTCTTACTCAATTTCACAATATGACGTTTATAATTCCTGTTTAACCAAAAGTATGTACCTATTTGCTGCAGCCCAATAAACATTTATAAAGTCACTTGCACCCATCTATAACTTAGTGAAAGCTAATCAGACTTGATCAACCTTTGCCTATATTGCAGTCCTGACATTTCATGCAGTTTTCATGTGAAAGTCCTCTGTACCTTCTCAGGGCCAGGCATCATTCCACTTTCATAAGGAAATCAAAGAGTACTATGAAATTCCAGCTTACATTTCACAGAACTTGTAAACTAAGATTAACTTCTGGGTTTTTGATTTTAAAGTTCATAGAATTCACCTTGAAGACTCAGATTCAGACATAACCTCTTTTTAAGAAAGATGTAGTACTTATTGCCAGCTAGTAATTCATACATTGGAATTCTGTGTGCCCACTAATTTGAAATATGAAGTCCCAAATTTGTTATCATTTTTCAGAATATGGAATAACTGGTGAACTCCAAATACCTCATCTGAGAAATGGTCTTGATATAGAAGGGATTTAGAATATCTGTGGCTTTGGCAACTGAATAAAGAAACTACATGGGTTAAACTTTTCTTAAATTAGATCCTTTCAAAATTTGTTTCCCCCCAACAAAAAGGAACAAGAAAAAACATATTTTTATAGAGATGAGACAGTACAACAATGAGGATTTTTTAATTTGCTTATTTATTCATTCATTCATTTATGGGGAGAAGAGCTCCATGGGTAGAATTTCAATATGTCTCCATTCATAGAGATGAAGTCTTACCACAAGCCAAATGATCAAGGTTTGATGAGCAGTCTGTGCACTGAAGGAGTTGACTAGGGTTGGGAGGGGACATCACTGTCCCTTGTGGAGGCTGGACTGGTACTGCTGATGTGGTGAACAGAAGATAAGGTGAACTGGGCTAGCTGATGGATATACTACAACATAGACAGTGCCATTTCAGGAGGCTTCTTATATAAAACAAAATGAGACAGGAAATGTGGTCTAACCATAATGGGGTCTATATTCCAAATGATTTCTCTAGAAGCAAGTATATACTACATGATATGCTAAACACATAAAAAAATGAAATAAATATACAGTTGCTGCCCCCCCCACACACACACACACAAAAGCATGCTACATTGCCCACATCCATGTGAAGCATAGTTCCTCCTTCACCCAATTAAAGTATAATTTGGACAATTGGATGGAGAACAGGAAATTCATCCCTGGTTTGACACCTATGTCTCTAATGGACACAGGCAGCCTGTAAATGTTTCACCTCTCAAGCCCCTGATTGTGAAAGTTTTTATCTTCCAAGCTCCTGCTTACACTTAACAAGGGTAACAGAACTTGTCAGAGATTTGGGATGCATGGCTATGCTTAAAAAGACCCTTGTGGCCATTAACCTAGTAAACACTTATGAACATGCAACACACACTTCAATTCACCCAATCAACCTTAAAATATGAACATAAAAGTACAAAAAAAAAAAATTATAATAATAATAAAGAAAAACTCCTAAAAAAACATAATGTCTAGAAAGCCAACAGCAACATACCATGTAGCTTTATATACACACATATATGCAGTGTGCTAAGTTGACTACAGCAAGTTAATTGTAACAATATATAGCATGGCATGGGATATATACACATATTTATTACATTCATTTAATACACATATTATAAACACACATATATATATATATATATATATATATATATATATATATATATATATATATGGGCCTGCTTTCTTTAAATGAAAGCACGTTTCAGTGAATGTCACTTACCCCAGCTCATTCTTCTGAAGTGGCATTACACCAAATGCACGGCCTGCCGAATTCCTTTCCCTGTGAAAGGAACCACTTGGCTACCATGGTGAAATTTGCCCTCTCTTCAGTTTAGTGCATTGGTATATTTAAGTGGGAGGTTGAGAGTAAAGCCCCTCACATGGGTGGTGTGGGGGTCAAAGCCCCTCACTTTGGTGGGTTTAGTTTTGCTTTGTTTTGGTGTAGTACCATGGTGGCCAAGTGGTTCCTTTCACAGGGAAAGGAATTCGGCAGTCCATGCGTTAGGTGTAATGCACTTTGGAGGAATGAGCTTGGGTAAGTGACATTCATTGAAAAGTACTTTCATTTAAAGAAAGTAGACCCTATATATATATATATATATATATATATATATATATATATATATATATATATGTGTGTGTGTGTGTGTGTGTGTGTGTGTGTGTGTGTGTGTGTGTGTAACTAAATAAAATATCAATATTGTGAATGTTGACACTTAAAAATCAACATTCACAATGCCAACAGCTCAGCATGCATGCTCAGAATGTAACCTTGGAGCATGCAAACTCGAAAACAGTGTTCTTTGCAGGGGGAAAGGCCCCTGCACCCCTCCACACCCCTTGCTAATTATAAATACTAACTTTGAGATCCCATAATCCTTGGAGAATGGGCATATTCCCCAACTCCAGGGATTATTGAGCTTGCACACTGATCAGCCATCTGTTCCACAGTAGGTCAACAAAACAGATGTTAACCAAAGTGACACAACTAAAATATGTAAAACCATATGTGTGTGTGTGTTTTTGTGTGTGTGTGTGTGTGTGTGTGTGTGTGTGTGTGTGTGTGTGTGTGTGTGTGTGTGTGTGTGTGTGTGTGTGTGTGTGTGTGTGTGTGTGTGTGTGTGTGTGTGTGTGTGTGTGTGTGTGTGTGTGTGTGTGTGTGTGTGTGTGTGCATGTGCATGCGTGTGTGTGTGTGTGTGTGTGTGTGTGTGTGTGTGTGTGTGTGTGTATATATATATATATATATATATATATATATATATATATATATATATATATATATATATATATATATATATATATATATATATATATATATATATATATATATATATATATATATATATATATATATATATATATAGATACATAGATATATGTTTGTGTGTGTTTCTTTCATGCCTGCAGAATTGGTAAAATAATTTTATGACTGACTCTGCCAACATTTCTTTGTGGCAGGTAGCAGAAGTAGGGATTTCCCGTTACCTCACAGTTGCTTGATCTTAGAGACACAGTTTAATTACAAATCACATATTACACAGTTCAGAGTTTCACAGGTCAAAAGGTACGAATCATCAGGTTATATAGCATAGATATCTATTAATAATAACTGGCAAAGGATGACGTACAGCAAAAATACAACGAAACATATTTGCAGATATTTTCATATATCACAACACAATGAGGAACCATAGGAGATAGTTACATATGTACATAGTGCCAGTATAATACTTCGCATAGAAGCTTTGAATGTTATTTGACAAGTATAGTGTTTTTATTGTATAATGAGATAGGTGGTTCAGTTATAGTAAACATGTTTGGTGGACTATTTGCTCTATGGAAATTAAATTGAGATTAGGTTTAGATGGGGGATGAGTAGCTGAACAATGTTTATCCTGGGGAGTCACAGGAGCATAACCAAGAGTTCATATAGTATGCTTTGAGAAGCATTTTGAATTGGGTAGAGGTGGTAATGTGAGTTCCAAGCTTTTGCTGTGGAATAGCTAAAGAGTGATTTTCCTACATCATTGTTATGTTTGATGACTTCTAGGTGGTTTTGGGTGCTGGATCTTAAAGTTCTAGTAGTGGAATAAGGTATAATTAAATTTTGTAGAGCTGGAATTTTAGTTGGTTGGTAGTAAATTTTATGTGCAAATGACAATTGGTTGAGTTTCAATGGCTGAGGTAGCTCAAGCCACCCTAGTTGCTTGAGAGCTACACAGTGATGGGTCTTACATGGGGTTTCAGTAGCGAATCTAGCAATTTTGTTATAGCAGGTTTCTAGCTTCTGTAGGTGGGCTTTGCAGAGGTTAGTAAGTATTGGTGATGTGTAGAGGAGGGTAGACAGCAGATGTGTCCTGGCTATGGTGGCTTTAGTTTGTTTAGTAAGAAAATGTTTATTGCGATAAAGGAGACCGAGTTTTTTATGAACCTTTTTGATAGTTTGGGCTATATGAATGTCATATTTAAGGTTGCAATCTATTTATACTCCTAAGAGTTTAGTGTTGGAGTTGGGCTGATTGTTATTTTGTTACTGGATATGATGGTGAAGGTGTCATATGGGAGACTGGATCTACCTGTGTTGAATAGGAGAAGTTTTGTTTTATTTGGATTCAGGATTAGCTGAGAGTTAGTGAACCAAGACTCGTCTTGAGAGAAGGACTGTTGAGCCAGGGAGTGTAGGTCATCAAATCAAGTTGGTATCATCAGCGTATTGTACTACTGAGGCATTAGGTGTGGAGGATGAGAGCTGGTTGGTAAATAGAGAGAAGAATAGTGGACCAAGTATGGATCCCTGAGGGACGCCTATGGTAACAGGCAGAGGAGAGGATAGTTGGTTGTGCCATTTCACTGCCTGTTGACGACCTGATAGGTAGCTTTTAAACCATGCTATAGAGTGTGTGTTGATATTTAGTGTGGCTAGTGTGTTAAGGAGGCTGTTATGGTTGACCATGTCGAAGACTTTAGGCAGGCCTAGAAAAATGGCTGAAACTAGTTGTCCTTTGTTTCTGTGGTGGTTAACTGTACTGGAGAAGGACATTAGTGCTGTTGTGGTGCTGTGGAAGGGCCTAAAGCCATGTTGAGTTTTAGTTAGTAGGTTGTTTGTTAGGATGAAGACTATGAGTTGGGTATGAACAACTCATTCCAGAATCTTTGATAAGGGTGATAGAATAGCTATAGGTTGATAGTTATTTAGTTTGATAGTTTGATGGAATTTCCTCCCTTGTGTAATGGTATAATGTGAGAGAGTTTCCATATGTTAGGACCTTTACAATCTGTTATAGATCTGTTAATTAGGATGGCTACAGGGTAAGCTATGGCATCTGCAGCTACCTGTAGGAACTCTGCTGGTAGATTATCAGTGGCCAGGGTGGTTGGTTTAAGCTTTTGGAGGAGTTTTAAAATGGATTTGATTGAGGTTGGATGTAGGGTAAAGTTGGTGCTATTATCATGTGGATTGGTCTTATTGTGGTTGGGTGACAGGTCAGGATTGTTATTCATACTTTGGGTATTTGCAAGGGCTTGCACTGAGTCAGTGAAAAATTTATTGAATTGAGTGGGGATGTTCTCAGCGTTAATTACTGTTTTGGGTATAGGGGTTGTATTTTTTCCTGGTCTTAGTACAGAATTCATAGTGGACCAAAATTTTTGTCAGTTGTAGAGATGTTTTTCTTGGAGGTTTTGGTAGCTGATTTTGTCAGATTTAATGCATTTCTTGGCTTTATTATGAAGCTCTGAGTAGGTTTGTTTTGTTGACTGGGATTTGTTTTTGTGGTAGTTTGTCCATGCTTTGTCCCTGTCTTTGAGGATAGTTTTAGTTTCCATTTTTAGTCAGGGGGCATAGTTGGTCTTTGTTCTAATGGTTCTAGCGGGTGCGTGATGGTCTAATATATGTAAGAAGGTTGAATTGAATTAGTTTACTGCCTCATCTAGTGACAGTGATGTTAATGGTTTCCGATTACATCTGTTTAATGAATTTCTAAACTCTTCTGGTTTGAAGTTTGTTTTGTTCCTGACTATTCGTAAGGTTGTATGGTTAATATGGTGAGTTTTTTTTCTAAGAGGAAGGTAGTTTGATGGTCATTGAGGCTGTTTGGCAGACAGCCTGCTAGAGATACAAGTGAGGGGGTTGGATATAAGTATCCAGTCCAGGATTGACTATTACAAAACAACAAGAAGAGAGTCTTTATTGATTTTGCTACAGATGTTCCTCACAGGATTTTTCACTATTTGGATAACTCTATCAACTTGTCCAATAGAATAAAGATAGTGTGGACTGGACATAATAAGTCTGAATTATTTTTCATGCACTAATCTTCTGGACTACTGTCTTGTATAATTCAGACCACAGCCATAGAGTAGAACATTGCATAGCTTGTATCATGTGACTTTAATGCACTTATCACGCTCGCACTTATTGTGCCTGTAAATGTGTTTATTTCAAAAAGAAAAATCTGTGGTATCCGTGGTTTGTATGTTTCAATAAAGGATATTACATTTTAAACTCAACTGTGGACTACTGTCTTCTATTTTATTATTTTGTAGTATGCATTTTTCAGTTTAATTTTTATTAGTGAACTAGGTGCATAACATAATTCAAGGAGTGAACTTCACACCCTCCACACTGCAAAGTTTCTTCTTGGGTTGTTTTTAAAGGTCTTTATTTCAGAAAAGTACATGGTGCCTCCGAACAGGAACAAATCTGTAACCCCCACCGAACTCCACAGACATTCTGGTGTTGGGTATGCTATAATTTCTTCATCTAGATTGTTCTTATATAATACACTGCAGATAGTAACCTATAATATATAGACTGTGGATAGTTTGTACAGTTTATTTGACTAGAATTGGCAATTTTCCTCTTGCAATTTTTTGCATTTTACTATTTCCAGATGTGATTCGTCTATCTTTTTCTCAGTTATTTGGAACTACTATTTTGTTATCTCTGAACATCATGCTATGAACTTTATTTATTTTTCTTGGAAAAAATAAGGCTGAGTTTCTTTCTTTACCAATGATTTTTGCTTAGAGCAGACCTTCATTGTGACGTCTTTCAGTAAGTAAATCTGCAAGTCAGTGCCAAAAGATCTCTAAAACGCAGTTACCTTTTCACTGGCATTGATAATAATTGGTAACATTGGTAACTTCTCTGCTACTTCTTCCAGTGAGACTTCAGATGATAAATATGTTCTGTTCAACATATCTGCTACTTATAATGGTACGATAAGAGATTTAGGGACATAGGTGGACAGTGGTCTCACCTTTGATAACCACATTGCCACAGACATTCTGGTGTTGGGTATGCTATCATTTCTTCATCTAGATTGTTCTTATATGCTACACTGCAGATAGTAACATATAATATATAGACTGTGGATAGTTTGTACAGTTTATTTGACTAAAATTGGCAATTTTCCTCTTGCAATTTTTTGCATTTTACTATTTCCAGATGTGATTCGTCTATCTTTTTCTCAGTTATTTGGAACTACTATTTTGTTATCTCTGAACATCATGCTATGAACTTTATTTATTTTTCTTGGAAAAAATAAGGCTGAATTTCTTTCTTTACCATTGATTTTTGCTTAGAGCAGACCTTTATTGTGACGTCTTTCAGTAAGTGAATCTGTAAGTCAGTGCCAAAAGATCTCTAAAACGCAGTTACCTTTTCACTGGCATTGATAATAATTGGTAACATTGGTAACTTCTCTGCTACTTCTTCCAGTGAGACTTCAGATGATAAATATGTTCTGTTCAACATATCTGCTACTTATAATGGTACGATAAGATATTTAGGGACATAGGTGGACAGTGGTCTCACCTTTGATAACCACATTGCCACAACAGTCAGGAAATCCTTCTATGTGGCACACCTCATCACTAAGAGCTTTTCATCCAGAAAAAAGGAGGTAATTGTCCCACTGTACTTATCCCTCATTAGACCCATTATAGAATACAATGCCCCATTTGGTATGTACCTCTCAAGACATCTGCAACAACTGGAAAGGCCACAGAATTACCTTAATAAAAGAATCACAGGCCTAAAGCAGATGCCCTATGCTGACCTTCTAAAAAAACTCCAGCTATACCCTGCCGCATATCGTCTACTCAGAGGCAATCTCTGCTTAACATACAAGGCCATATCAAACCCATAGCTGTTAGGACATTCTACACTTAAAGAAATCCCAAGCCCTCTGAGCCACACTCTCCAGGGATCTAAACCTTGTCATAACAATGAACAAAACATGCTGGAGGGATAGGTTCCTGACCTAGACACTCCCCGGACTCTGGAATACACTGCCCATACATGTCAACAGAGCACCTCTTTGACCCTCTTCAAAAGGAACCTTGATGATTGGATGGGAGATAGAAAATTCACCCCGTGGATCACATCAGTCGCCCTGCTAGACAGAGGTCCAGGGAAGTAAATATTGTGGGAAGAAATAGCCAGGGAATTGTTATTGCTAGGCTTGTATAGGCCCTAGGGCCAATAGCCTAGTACCAACCTATGAACCTATGTTTTTTTTTTCATCAGCCAAATGAACAAAGGAAGACTCCATAGCAAAGGAACAAAAATAAGTTTCTAGTCTTTTTAAAAACTTCTGTTTAGCAGAGAAACCAGGCTTTCTGTGAAGACTCATTCAGAGGGTCACAGCTTGTGAAGCACAAGGTGAGTAGGCAGTGGTAGATGAATAAAAATACCATAGCTAGTAGAAACAAGGGAGTGCAGTAAGAATACTTGTACCAGCAAAGACAGTTTATTCACAGGATATTGCAATGAAGGAATTTATTCCCAAGCAGCAGTACAATGCATTTCTAAATCAGCTACACTTATGGCTGATGAATGGTGTGTGTTATTCTTCTTTCTGAGAATTCTGTCTCTTAAAGAGGGCTGGGATTAAGAGTGGAATAGATTTGTTTGGCAAGTAAGCCAGTTTGCAGCACGAAGGAAGACACAGGCTTTTCCTTTTTGGAATTAGAAGGGTAATAAGAGCAGACAGACAAACAGTGTTTTCCAGGGTCTAGATGTGCTACTAGACAGCCAAAGAACTGAAGGAGAGAGGGTCTGTAGACTGAACTGGTACAATGATGTGTAGAATTTAAGTGCCCAGCTGTAAATCAAGTTAGTCTGTTTTTTTTTTTCTGGCAGTTCTTAAATGATTTGAATATGAAATGACTTTTAATATGATATTTCAACCCACACTACAGTATTATGATCTGTACATTTATTTGCACCAGTCTGTACAAGACTGATTTAGATAGGTTTTGCAATAATAGTTTAATGTGCTATGAAATGTTTATCTATTGATAATGATTCACTGGAATAGACAGAGGATATTGCAATGCATATGGCTTTGTGAACACTGATGAAAAAATAAGGTGAAAAAAATCAAGTAATCCACATGAATTTGAAGCTGATGCACATATCTGTCTATCGCTTGCACATGTAAGATCTGGCTTTGGGCAAGTCTCAGAAGGCTACAGCTCTAACTGTAGCACTGCTACATGCATGATATACTGCAATGTATTTCTCTTATTGTTTAGAATATTGCTTAACTGTGCCTCTAAATACACATTCTGTAGATTAGTTCACCTTCTCACAGGAATAAAAATGATTGCATTATTACGTTATTTCACTTATGCTGCACTATGTTATCAAGCATCACAATGTTATTTTCTAGTTGTGTTCATATTATATTTGTCTTCTTGCTGCTTGTTGGATGGACTTGTGCCATACTAAGTAATGTCTAAAATTTCTCTATAACTCCTTCCCCACAATGAAAGACACATTTCATTTATTCTCTTACACTGCATTGCTGTAATTATTTTTTATTTCACAATATTTATCCTGTAAGATGAATGATCCCTGCTGTGGTCAGTGTGAGTACCCACTGTTTACATTAGTAAATAAATACACTGGAACATACTAATTGCATATTGGCAAAAACAAAAATACTTATGTGTTACTCTTTTGGCTTAATTAGTATTAATAAGGGTCCAGCAACATACCAGATAGACTGACTGAGGCAAGTGCGTTATGTTCTCTGGTAAATGCAGATTAATCGTCTCAGACTGAAATGCAGGAGCATCATCATTGACATCCAGCAGAATTATGTTAACGGTAGCTTTTCCAAACTTGGGGACAATTCCTTTATCAGACGCAGTGACCACAAAAGTATACACTGGAGTTCTTTCACGATCAAGCTTTTTAACAACAATGATTAGTCCTGTGACAGAATCAATCAATAACTCGCTGCATGGAGTGGCGTATCTAACTTCTCCATTCGTGCTGTAGTCTGGATCTGAAGCCGAAACTGTCAGTAGCTCTGAGCCCAGGGCTATGTTTTCATAAACTGTAATATTGTAAGTCTCATAAGTAAAAGATGGACTGTTGTCATTTATATCTGCAATATCAACAGTCATGTTTAATACTGATGAAAGAGAAGGCAGTCCCTTATCTCTGGCAACCACTTTTAAAAAATACTGGTTAATCGTCTCTCTGTCCAGTGCTCCAGTGAGTAAAAGCTCCCCACTTGTTTTGTTAATTGCAAACTTCTGATGAGTTAAGTTCTCCGTTTCATAGACAACAACACCATTATCACCTGTATCCAAATCTGTGGCTTGAATCACTGTAACTATTGTACCAACAGTGACATTTTCAGACAAGCAGATGTAATTAGTAGTAACAAAGCATGGTACGTTGTCATTGATATCCTCAATGTAGAGTGTAATGTGCATGCTACTGCTAAGTCTCGAGGATTCTGGGACTGATTTGTCAGCAGCCTGTATAATTAAATTATAAACAGACTGCTGCTCACGATCTAGATGTTTCTGTAGTTGGAGTGTGCCATTTGAATTAATGGTGAAACACTGCTGAGCGTCGCCTGAACAGATGGTGTAGTTCAGAGCAGCATTCTGACCTAAAGAGTAAACAAAAGATTTAAATGAAGTATAATAAGAAGCGATCAAATACGAATATTATGTTCATAAAATAAAAATTGATGACTCGGTTAATTATATGCATCAAAGCTTGTAAATATTTGCAGTGCACTTTGCAATAAATGTGAATATACTAGAAATACAGAACCTAAAGAAACAACATTATTTCTCTGTAGCTCCATGGTTCATTCATATACTACACTCATTCCTGCTTTATTCTTCATGTCATTAAACTAGCCAAAGTTAATTCTCAAATGTAGCTATTCTACAGAACATTAAAAAATATAATGCAATGCAAAGTAATATGCATGCATAGTGTCATTAGAATAACCCAGCGCTTTCATCAACTGGCTTTCTCAGACCAAAATATTGTTGGTCATTGCTGGATTATTTATACATTCAAAAAGAGTAAGCAGAGAAGGGGAGTTAGAGCAAACAAATAATAGAGATAGAAGACTCTATCTGGCCAATCAGTTGTAGGAGCCAATGAGGATGAAGGAACAATCATCCTAATTTGCATTTCGGTCTGCTATTGCTGTTTTCATGCCAGGAGGGGTTTGCGGGGTGGGGGAGGTTGAGGGGCTTCGTTGATTTTGTGGTGTTATTTGTTGCAGTATCTAAAGATGCTTGATGTTAAAGGTCTGACTGTTTCACACAGAGAAGTTGGTCTACTACTCAAAGATAATCTTTACCTATGAACAAATACTAGAAGACTAGAAAATCATGAAGAAGAGGGAGAGAGAGACATAGCCTCGGGCCTCCATATGAGCAGAAGATTCAAGAAGACGTATTGTTGGTCTTGTTTTTGAAATACCCTGTTCCCTTTCAATAAAGCTGAATTTAAAGAAGACTGGAGAGAAGGGTTCATTTTTTTCCTACTGAAGTTATTTCAGAAGCCAGATATAAAATAACAAGGAAACAACATTAATAATACAAAGATATGAATCAGTGCGCTAGTAGTTGTTATAATATCTTAAGCAGGCGATAGGCTTAACAGCAAGGAGGCAACACGCTTCAAATAAAAATCTAACAAAGGGCTCCAACAGCTATTATTACTGCTAATTCAGGTTACAAGCAAAATAGCAGGGCGGTAGCAGGCACTGAAAAGATCTGTCTGAGAGCTCAAGCATCTGTTCAGAGGGGGTCCTAATCAATATGGGACAGCTTTTTTCCCTCCTATTGTAACCTCCACCGTGGTCAAATCGGACCACATGTCAGCCACATTCAACTTAAGACGAAAGCCAGAAGCATCCTCTAATACCTCAGAATTCTGAGACTATGTAAAGGCTAATCTACAAAAAATGAGTGATGACCAGACTGAATTCAAAAGTCCCTTCCACCTTGACGATCCCATTGCATATACAAAATCCTTAACTGCCAAATGCTCTGCAGATGTAAATAGTTGTATAGATGCTTCTGGCCCCCTCAGAAATAAATATGATGCAAAATTCAAAAATAAATCCCTGTGGCGGAACCCTAATATAAACATAACCTATAAAAAATCAATGAAAGCAAAAATAAAGTTAACTGTCAAGAAGCCAAAAACACTCTTGCTGAACTAAGCAAGGAACTCCGATTTCTGATCAAATCAACCAAAAACAGATATGAAGTAAAAATAGCTATCCAGACAAAAAAATAATCACAAAGCCCTTCTTCAACTATGTAAGAAATCTCAGAAACAATAACAATCACTCTGTAGAGCTACTAGTAAATGATATGACATACATAGACCCAGACAACATAATTTTCTAGCGGATTCACCTACTTTCCTCCAATGATTTCAAATCAAATACTCACATCTACAACCTCTCCTCAAGTCTCCCAAGAAAAAGTTCTCAAGCCAAGGCACTATCTAAGGCCAAGAAGACAACATCTATAGGGCCAGATAACATACCAGGCTGCTTACTGGCTAGCACGAAACAATAACTGTCAGACCCTTTACAGAGGTTTTCAATATTATCCTCAAAACAATCTTTGTGCGGGAGGAATGGACAACAGCAACAGTCATTCTTTTGCATAAAAATAGGGCTATAACAGACCCACAAAATGACCGACACATAAGACTGAACAACTTTATCTGTAAGGCTATGGAAAGGATCATTATGGAATTAATAAATAGGGATATAGGTAACCTAAAGACTCTCAACCCAACCCATTTTTGATTCATCAAGGGCAGGACCTGCCTACTTAATCTGGTTGACGTCTTCAAAAATCATTGAGGCAATGGACAGGGGCAAATCAGTGCACACTGCATATTTGGAGCTTGTAAAGTTCTTCAACACCATCTCACACTCCGTTATCATAGATAAATCCTACCAGCTAAATGTTAGTCCCTATGTAGCTCACTGGATAGCAAAATGACTCACAAATAGAATACAAGAAGGAAGGGTGGGTGGCAAATAAAATACAAAAAGAAGGGTGGGTGGAAAATAGAATACAAGAAGGAAGGGTGGGTGGCTGTACCTCCTCCAAAAGACCTGCACTAATGGAGTGGCCCAGGCACCAGTCCTTCGGCCACTCCTCTTTAGCATTTAATTATTTCTCAGCGGACAAAGCTAATTTTGAGGAATTGTGGCTGACCAAGTCTGCAGATGACTGCAAACTTTGTGCCATCCTAGACTCCGCAGAGGACACCATGATCCTACAAGAGGTCCTGTCCCAAACAAATAGTGCCATTACTATGGACTGAAATTAAATGCCAGAAATGTATAATTGTATCCTTTGGCAAGCATGACACCCTTTTGTAACTATTGGGTCTATATTGAATCAGTGAACGCTTAAAAAAGCGAATTCTGATTCATTGACCCTATGTAAGCGAAAGCTTGGGCTGGTTTCGGGAGTTTGCCATTTCCTCCACTGTGGTGTGATCTCGGAGTTGGTATATTTAAGTAGGGGGGTGTGGGGGGCACAGGTCCCACATTGAGGGGTATATACTGTTTAAAGATTTTTTTTTTTTTTTTTTTTTGTGGAACAGAGATTTTTTTCCCTGGGAAAAAAAATCGCTGTTCCGAGTGTTTGGGATTGTAAGGTTTCGCTTACATAGGGTCAATGAATCAGCATTCACTTTTTTAAGCATTCGCTGATTCAATATAGACCCTAACTATCACATTGACACTCCCCTGAAAATTGATCCCATAGTTAGAGATCTGGAAACCTTTGATGAGAATGAACTTTCCTTTGATCACCATGTGTCCACTATTGTATGGAAGTCCTTTATCATTGCAGAGCTTATACTGAAGGGTACTGCATCCAGATCCAGGGACATAATTGTTCCTCTCTACACTCAGTACTCATTAGGCCAGTCATTGACCATAATGCCCCTTTTGGCATGTACCAATCCAATCACTTGTAAAAGCCGGAATGGCCGCAATGCTTCTTCACTTATAAAATCAAGGGACTAAATCATAAAAACTACATACACCATCTCAAAGCTTTGTCTCTCTTCTCTATATTATACAGGCTACTGAGAGGAAACCTCTGCCTCACATATAGAGCCTAAGCAGATCCTGCTCTGTTAGACGTATTACAAATTCAGAAGTCTAATGGTATCAGAAGGACTCACTCAAGGGACCTCCTCAATCTTTTTTTTTTGCAAGTTTAACAGAACGTGCTGGAAGGACAGGTACTTATCACAGGGAATTCCACTATTAGAGAATTGACTTCCCCCCCAAGTAAATCAGAGTACTTCTCTTATTGTATTCAACTATAACTTGGACAAATGGATGGGTAACTGCAAATTCCTCCCTGGTTTAACATCAATGGCCCTCATGGAGAAGGTGAAACATATAAGTACACAACATATTCTTGTGCAGTCCCATTTTTGGAGATTCATATTTGTATGGCCTGTGTTTGGAGATTCATAATTGTGCAGCCCATATTTGGAGATTCATACTTGTACGGCCCCATCTTTGGACATTCATACCTGTATGGCCTGTGTTTGGAGACTCACATTGCAAAATAGAAGGGCTAATAATTACCTTGGGAAATCAAGGTTAGGGTTCTTAAGATCCTAATAGATCAATAGCCTAATAAGTATTTCTGAACCTATGAAGAAGTGTTATGGCAAGAGGGCACATAAACAGACAAGATAAAGAGAGAGAGAAAGACAGACACTGGTATAACATTACTACAAAAATAAACCAATACAATGTTTTGTTGCATGCAACATCCTATAACTCATCAGTTCTATTCAAGTGAACTCTAAGTCCATTTTTCTAAGATACCTCTAGTTCCTTACATCTAACCTGGAAAAGGCATCATGTTTTTTCATGTATTTTTAAATTTTTTAAGTGTTTCAGCATGTGTCACTTACTAGGCCAGAAGTTTCATAAGTCCATTATCCACTGTGTGTAGGAATTATTTCTGACAATCACATTGGGTTTCACTCCTTCCTTTTTCTTCCTTGCCTTTTGTATCTCTTGAAGAAGTCTCTGTCACATTCCTCCAAGCTCTGTTCTTCTTTGTTCCCAGAGTCTATGTATGTTGCCTTTCAGCCTGTCCTTGTATAAACTGTGATGCAGTCCCTATACTAGTTTTGCTACATTTTGTGAAACCTTTCCTTTATGTGTATGTCGCTCTGTGGCTAAAGCTGCCAGAATTGTTGGCTCAGTGATGAGATGGCTGAAGCCCTGACTTTGACCCAGATGACCAGGACTGTATAGTGACTTGGGCACTGGAGGGTCTGTCAGGTCATGGGAAGGATAACGGTAAGTATACAATGGGGATAAAAAGATAGAGCAACGTAACTAGAAGTCAAGACTTCATGGAGCATAAACAGCCTCAAAGTCAGCAAAGACTCCAAGGAGGTTCAGTAATATACACTTTAACTCAGGCAACCTATTCCATGCAAGTCTTTTTGAAAATCCTATTTATGAACTACAAAGCAGTCAGAGTTAGTGGGGGAGAGGACAGAACCCCATTCCAAATCCCTTTCCCACTAAGGATAGCATTTCACAGAGATGCATTGACCTTGGATTTGTTGCATTTAGATGGACAGGCTTGAAGGGAGTGCTTTGGGCAATAAGTTGCATTTTGTTTTGCAGTAAGACATGGATGTTCAACATTTTAAAATTTGGTTTGCAAAAGTGAGTTTCAGTAAGTTGTCTTGGAAACTGGAGGTTTTAAAAAACAAGTATTTAATAGTCCAGACTTTGGTTTGAAATAGTTGAAAATTAGTGGACCAGAGACCATAGAAAGGTTGCCGCATTCTGTGTACGTGAATAAGTGCTTTATTTTTAAGACAAAGTACCTGGGGCATGAGTTTCATATGATATAGACTGGGTCTTTATTCACCAAAGTGCTGGGTAAGCAATATCTCCTGTGTGAGCTTCTTCTTCTGTTGTTATGACTTGTTTAATAACATTTTCTCAGCAGATCTGGCATGATGCCAGAAGCATAGGGTACTTAACTAACACAGGATGTTTTTTTTTTTTAAATCTGATTTTGGGCTTGCATCACTGTCTCAACTGCTGCATGTATTCTGCCAGGGCTTGTTGCTACTGGATGCAGGTCTGCAAACACACTAACTCAAAGTGACCAACTGTCCCTGTTTTTCCAGGACAGTTCCAGTTTGGACTCTCTGTCCCAGAATCCTGAACATTGTCTTTGGACCACAAAAATGTCCCAGTTTAGACCGCTCAGTCTGAATGGTGACCTGACTTCCTGGGACAGCCAGTCCCCTTGCTTTCCCATCCTGAGCAGCTCTGGGGACTTTGCAATTTTTCAGGTGATGCCATTAGATATGGGGTAAGGTTGGATGCCTTCTTCCTGACAGGATCCTTTCAGGCCCTGCTACCATCTGTTAGTCACTCCCTCAAAGACTTCCATCATGGGGTGCTCTGCCTGATCCCACTCACCCAGCCAGGATCTCTCCATGTCCCACACCCATCTGCCCAGAGCTCCCTTACTGACTTCTGTCAGGGGCGACCCCTACAGGCCTTCCCTTCGAGCTGTCCAAGAGACCTTCCCCAGTTGCTGCCCCCCATGTCAAGGGATTCTGCCACCTTCATGTCTCCTGCAGGCTGCCAAACTGTGCTGGATTGTTCATGCCATCAGACCCTCTCAGGGGAGCTTCCCTCTGATCCTGTCCACCCCTCCAGAACTCCTCTAGGCCACTGAGGGGCAAATCCACTCTCATGAAGGCTTCAGAGTCCCCTTGCTTTCCCATCCAAAGCAGCTCTGGGGACTTTGAGGTTTTTCAAGGATGCCGTCGGTTATGAGGTGAAGTTGGATGCCTTCACCCCAGCAGGAGCTCTCCAGGCCCCTCTGCCATCCACCCTGATGCTCCCTCAGGGTCTATATTAGAAACTCAGAAAGGCTAAACCCCGAATGTATGTACATCGACACATAAAGGTCGATGTACATACAAAGCGAAACACGTAAATGGCGAAAATCAAAACACCAAGCGTGTTTCGTAATCAAAACGCATCAAACAAGTAAGTAAAATAAAAACTAAACATTAATTTAATACGCTTTTGCAGGGGGGCAAGCCCCCCTGCACCCTCCACACCTCCTAACTTATATATACTAACTCTGAGACTGCACTACAATGGGGATAAGGACATATTTCCTTATCCCTACCATCCCCATGATGGCTAAAAGACACGTTCAGCATTTTGAATTTCACCATTTATATGTTTCGCTCTGTATGTACATCGACCTTTATGTGTTGATGTACATACATTCGACATTTAACCCTTTTGTGTTTCTAATATGTAACCCTTTCTCAAGGACTTCCATCATGGGGAGTTCTGTCTGACCCCGATCACCCAGGCAGGAGCTCTCTAGGCCCCGCCACTGTTTGCCAGTCACTCTCTTAAGGACTTCCATCATGGGGGTGCCAGTGCCTGACCCTGCTCACCCAGGCAGGAGCTCTCCAGGCCTTGCTGCTGTCCTCCCCAGTGCTCCCTTAAGGACTTCCATTGTGGGGAGCTCTGCCTGAACACCCCCCCCCATCCAAGCAGGAGCTTGCCCACCCTGTCACTATCTGCCTCTTTCCCCCTTCCAGACTTCCATTCGGGAAGGAGCATAGTCCATACCTCCTCACCCAGGTGCAAGCTGTCCTGTCCCTGTGACTTTCCACCTCTCTCTCCCTTCCAGACTTCCATCAGGATGGACCCCCTCCAGGCTTCCACTTCTACCCATTGAAGAGGGAGCTCTTTTCCAGGGTTACATATCTCCTGAATGCTGCCAAATCATACAGTGTCACGCATGCTCTTAGAGCCTCTCAGGGGAACTTCCCAGCTTCATGGAACCCTGCTGGGCTGCGAAGCCTCAGACAGTCCCTCATCCAGACTTCTGTGACACTGGTTCTCCCCTTTGCCTTGCTCCTAGGGCTTTCAAACTCACAGGGGAGATGGCCCTGGGTCCCCCCATCTCTGTGTTTTTCAATCTCTCTCTCCCATGGTGCCAGGCTCTGATGAATGTGCATCGCTTCGAGCCTCCTGGCATGTGGCCTCTTGGCTCCTGGCTGGTGCTGTTCACACAGTGACATCCCCACAGTGCTGGGTGAAGGACAGGAGGCTAACCTGCTGGCCCCAGTGCGAGATGACATGGCGGCCGTAGCTCCAGTCCTATGGGGTCGGGAAATGAGATTGCAGACCTGGCTTCCCAGGGCAGTCCTCAAGTGTCCCAGTTTAGGTCCTGTAACAAGATGGTCACCTTGTACTAACTGCCATTAGTCTTGTGATACAATTTCCACTAAAATCTGACACAGACATTGTTTTTACAAGTTTGTACCACACACTCATTTACGAATCTTATTTTCATATTTTATTCTTGTTTTGCACTCCATTGAACCACTAACATATTTTTGCTTTATTTTTTCAACTTTTGATACAAAATGACAGTCATATAACTATAATCATATCCTAAGGACGGTCTAAGAGCTGAAAGTTCTGGATTCAATGTTGTGTGCTCCATCTAACTGCAGATAGCACTGGGAACAAACCAGAAAGATTCCAATGTGACGTTTCTTCATATTGAAAGTAAAAAGCCATCTGGGAATTTAACATATTTACTTTTAAAATGGAAGAAAAGGTAAACATTTTGGTCTTTCAAAGCAAATTTCGGGCATGTTATGAGCAAAGAAGATCCTGTCCTAATTGTGGCATCTGTTTCACTAAAAATAAAATAATTCAGGAGAAAACAGATGTTTGTGATGGTCTTATAAATCACAGCGTTAAGAGTGTAAATCTGCTGATTTAGAAGATTTTCTTATAAGAAAAGAATAGTTTGTGGAATCATAAATGGAACTCTAAGGGCAGACTAATGAAAAAAGTTAATTTAATACTGGAGAAAGCTATAGATGTATGTAGAGTACGTGCACAACTTAAAAATATCACACATGTCAGAAGCATGTAAAATAAGGGCTGCTTATAAAACATAATGTATAAATAAAGCTTAATTTTACTATAAACAGTAAAAATAACAAAACTACAGGTGATTGCAAGACTTTCAAGGTGGTAGCTGGTAACAAGAGCAGACAGAAACCACACCAAGATTGTTGGACATTCTTACCCACCCACAAGAGCTCCTCTACCGGGAGATGCATGGTTTGCACCACACCCCTTGCTAGGCAGTGCCATGCTGTTGGGTGGTGAACATCTGTTACAAGACATGCCACTGCAGTGACTGTCACAACACCAGGGATAGTCTCTTCTCTCCTTAGTCACTTACACAGCAGATTTAGCTGTGGACATGCTAGCACCATGTGACCAGGATCTAGGATGTCCACTTCCATGGTGGCCACCATTCATGGAGATAACAGTAGAATGGTTTTCTGGACAGCACCTGAGACCTGGTATGCAACCATCAGAGAGCATGGCACATGCTATGTGATTTAGTCTATCAAAACTTTCACACGCACAGTCCCAGAGGTTGTACCACACACCACCTGAGTTAGCTGCACTAACTGAAATGGCTGTGGTGACATGAGCCTGTGCCTCCATGCTCTATTCAGGGAGAGAATGGTACCTGGGTCTCCAAGTAACACCAGTACTTACAAGTCCCATATGTATAACCTCACTCTATGAATCTTACAACAGATATGGATGACTGCTCTGTAGGGGTCTCACACTATCCTGGGTTTCACTGGCCCCCATAATCTGTCCCTTCTGTTTGACGTGCATCTCTTGGGTCATGGTAGGCACAGATGCTGTTTCCATGGTCGGAAAAGGAGATCCAGGTGTCACATTCCCTGTGTCTGACCTGCCCACAGTACTCCCTAAACATGTCGCTTCTTCATCATCATTATCATCATCATTATGAATAATAATACCTATTTGTTAAATTCTAGGTTCACTGGATGTACAGCACTTTTTCAGGGGCAACTCAGGAACAATGTCTGGTTAAATGACTTGGCAATGCAGGAGCAAAGACTGGCAAAGTAACTTGCTGAAGGTCACACAGTAAGTAAATGGGAGCTGAGAGAATGAATCAAACTGTCTACTATAAAGACCCACAGCTCACACCTTTAATCTCTGCACCAACTGCTAGGCACAGCTAGATGAATTACTGGAATCAGATAGTGGCAGTTCCACAGTGATGCTGCCTGATAGTGATTTACCTGTGGACACAACAAATCAGAAATTTCAGTCTAAAAATACCTATCATTTTGAACATAGTCTTAGTGGAAATGTCATATGTCAGTGTTGCCCAGCAGTGCCAGTAAATACCTTGATTCATGCTTATGCCATTGCAGACTGTATCACTGACATTCCTACTTTACCCAAAACCCACAGTGTTGGTCAGATGGGCAGTGAGTGCATGAGAAATGTAAATAGTATTTCTGTAAATACAGATATCACAGTACCCCCCCCCCGAGTAATCTCCTACTAATAAAAATGAGTCACTCTGCAGCTCTGCTCCAAGGTCTGGTATTATTACTGTGGGATTATCCAGATGTTACACTGCCTCTAACGGGGGCCAGGACCTCCTCCATCTCTGTCAGATTGCTAGACTGATGTCCCACCTCCCTTCAATCTACCTTCCTGTGCAAGGTGAACAAGTCTTTTTCCAGCCACATGGTTGTTATATGTGGCCCTATGGGAGGACTGCTGATAATTGCAGTCCTTGCCTCCAATAGCATGGATGTCTGCCACAAGATCATTCCATGCACAGTCTTTGAAGGCCTAACCAGCAGCCTGCCTGAGGAGCTACTGCCCGTGGAGACAGAAGATATGCAGTAGCACCTATTTCTTGGCATGTGAGAACTTGGTCTTTCTCATTTTCTTCCCATTACAGGAAATAATGTTATCCAGTTGATCCTGGCCAGGCATGCTTTTGTAGGTATGGAAAACACTTGTATAAGTATGATGGTACTGATTAGCAGTACCCCCTAATTGCCTCACTGTACCCCTGATTGTCTGTACATGTCACTGATCGTATAGCATGGAATGTAAAACACTGGCAATGTGGTAAGTACATTTACAAGTAAACATGTTGAAAGAAATGCATGATTCTTAAGCAAACTGCATTTCATCATGTCTAACAAGTATCTCTGGAAAGTACCTATACTTCTGTGATGCATACCTCTCAACCTCTTAGAGTAAGAAATTGGGACAAAGCCACAAATAATTGTGGGACAAAGGCCCAAAAATAGGGACTTTTTTAATATTGCTCTTACAAACTAGTTGATAGACTAACAGATTTTGATTTGCATAATTTTTCTGAAGGATGTGAAGTCTGAAACTCAAATGTCTGCCATTATTTTCTGACTTCAGTCCTCAATGATTTGAAAATGATTTGCCAGAAAACCACAATTTTTATGAGAAACAAGCCAAAAATATGAGGCAAAAATCTGGACATTCTGCAAAAATCTGGACAGTTGAGAGGTATGGTGTAATGTCTTCATGCAGTACCCTCACACTTAAATCAGACAAATCTGGACATCTAAGAATGGTGATTATGCAGATGAGGGATCAAGTGATTATGGTCTCTGAATTACTCAATTTGCACATCTCATTTACTGCCAAAACTTCACAACCACTTCTACATGGCATTGCGCACATGCCTAGGCAGCTGTGGGCAGCGCTGTACATACACAGCTCATTTTGTGGCTCATGGGGGTTTATGTAACTCCACATCTTACCTAGTGAAAATGAGATCACTGTACTGCATGCTGTAATACTAGTTTATATGCATATTGCTGCTACTTTTCAAACCTTAGACTCACCTGTACAAATACTGAAATATATGCACATATGCAACAGTTCCAATACATGTCACGTGACTTACTCCACATTGCATAACCCACAGCAGACCGGACCTCAAGTGTGGCCTCAAGATGCAAGTCATATTTCTCTGCTATTTATTTGATATACAATGTCTGATAAAGGTGAGACTAATGTATCTTGTAGGGCTCAGTGGTGGTACATGGAGGAAACAAAATTTTTCCTTCACTAATTCCATAATGATCATCCCCAACTCTTACTGCAGGGGAGCTATGAAGACCTCAATATGAAATAGAGGCAAGGAATTCTATAGCCAGAATTGTGACCTATGTTATGGGAATTCTGCTCACAGGCAAGCAATGTCACCATCCTTACTGTGACCTCAAGAGATGCTCCATCATCCTATTTGGTCAGTGAGAAGCTGAGGTTACAGCTACACCACCAGAGATGCACCGTGAGTAATTTGTTTCATACAGATAGCTACTGCCTATGAGTGGCATCCACAGATCTTAATCAGTCCTGTTCCTGTCTCAACAGCCCTCTGAAACAGTAGCAAAGAATGTGCAACAGCACAGAAGGAGGACTGAGTGCCTTACCTGGCACCGGAATGAATACAACTGCTTGTTACGGTACAGACTAAAGTACTGACACAACTCTGAACGGTTGTCCATGTTGCAGGCAGCCTGGCAGACTATGAGTATGTTGAATGCTTGTAGCTATAGTCTTCTTCTGTAACTCTTGTCCTTGACAGCCATTTCTCCACCAAGTTCCATACAGCAAAAATAGTAATATGTGTGTTCCATGCTTTCAGTGTTTGTTTGAGTGCACAGCTCAGCAGAATTATAAAAGTATTTCAACATGTTAAGGCATAGCTTTTTTCCCTGATCGCATGTGTTTATCTATGTGGGTATGATTCCCACCATTGATTGTGTATTGGGCTATCAATGCTAATTTGGTGAGGATTTATTTACAATTTTGTGTACAATACCCATTATGCTACAAGAAAGAATAAACTTATGAGCTACATTTTTCTCATTGTATATACGTATGTGTACTTTTCCCTCTCCTGCCCTCCCTCTTGCTATCCTTTCTATTACATATATTTTATTTTTTATTTTGCTTCACTCTATTTATTTTATAGTTATATGCAGCAGCATCTAGAGCTGTGCCCATTGCTACAGCAAGGACTACCAGTCCCCCCAAGTGGTACCAGCATCTACGCTGACATCAGGCCAGCCTGCCAGAGTCACCTTCCATGCTCAAACAGCTGTAGGGACACTATCCAACCCTGAATCAGAGGTTGTCATACATGGTGGAGGAGTTGGTTGACCAATGGCTAGATGCATACCTTAGCCACCCGTAAACTCTCGACTAGTGGCTCATTGAGTGCATCCCTGTCCCACATATTGGTTCCTTCATCTGAGCTCCGGCCTAGTGATGGGGGAGTCCAGAGTGGCAAGTAGACTACCACTGGTTTGTGTGTGGGCAGAGATGTCAACAGAGCAACCCCACTTTATTTCCCATCATGGTGTTATTGTCCTTTTTGTGTCTATGCCCACCCTTGTTTGCTGTTCACTCCTCCTAAATTTTATTGTTTACCATCTGTTTGTCTGATGTCTTCTTCTCCATTGTTCTCCCTTACCCTCACTGTATTGGCACCTTCTCTGCCAGGCTTGTTTGTCCAACCCTCCTTCCATTCTAACAACTCTCCTTTCTTCATTCCCCAACAACCCTTGTTGACATACATCTCAACTGTACACCTTTTCTCCAGTCACTCATTCCTCGCTTTTCATTACTCACCTGCATTATGTTTCACAGTCTTTCATTTATGATTTTTTTTTTTTTTGTACATCGGCCCCATGGAGCAGAGTGTGTGATGTACCTTTAAGAAGGGTTCTAGTCAGTGGGCACATGCATATAAGTACTGAGCACGTGCAAGCAAGCGTGCCATTTTTACTAAGCAGCCAGAGTGAAAGCATGTATGAGTGCAGCAGTCAGTCAGTTAGTTAGTTCAAGTTTAATGTCCTTGTCATCCATCCTGATGTGTTTGTGTACAATAAAATACTTAAATGAACACCCAAGCCTCATCATCTTATTCAGATATGCAAGCGAGTGACATGGTGTCAGAAGTGGGATCCAGAATCAAAATCATGAGGCACGCAGTTAGAAATGGAGGAATATACAGGGGTGGATCATCTGAAGCTCAAACAACTCACAAATAGGTCAGAAACAAATTCCAGGTAGTAAAACTTGCTTAAATGATTTTTTTTCACAATGAATATAAGATGTAGCATTCAGAACACTCAAAATTAATTTCTAATTAAGAGATATGCTTGAAACTGTGACATATTGATGAAAATATTTGAAATAATTACAAAAACATTTAAAATACTATCTGAATCGCAAACAATGTATAAAAAGGGGAAACACCCATATTTTTTGCAATGTAATACTTTTTCACATTAACTAAAGTTGTTCGAAATATCCGAAGTATGCAATGTGTTGGCAAGTGTGTGCAGTATTATGGTGCAGTTATTTCGCAAAGTAGAGTCATTTTAAAGAATGTATCACAAAGTACAGTCTTTCAAAGAGATTATTGTGCATTTGAATATTATTACAAGTACCTGGTGTGTGCATGTTCATACATAATTAGAAGGGCCAATATTGTATTGTGTTTAAATGATAATTTGTTAGCATGGCAGAAGGATTTTGTAAACTTGGTCCTCTTGTGTTTGATAACAATATTGCAGAAAATTGGAGAGTGTTTGACCAGGAGTGTGATATTTTCATACAGCCTGCTTTTTCTGACAAAGACGTATGTACAAAAGCATTTATTCTGCTAACTCTAGTTGATTCAGAAGCCACTGAAAGAGAGTGTTCATTTGTATATTGCCAAATTCCAGTAATAACAGCCACACAGGTAAAAACACATTTTCCAAAGCTAAGAATACAGCATCCATGGGACCAGACAACATCTCGGGCTATGTACTACATGAACTACTAAATGAACCAGCACCTCAACTGTAATTTTTAATCATAGCCTCACCTCAGGCTTCATGCCCACTGAGTGGCACACAGCTACAGTTATCCCACTCCACAAGGGGGGATCCTCCTTGGATCCTGGTAACTCACACCCCATCAGTCTGATGAGCCTGATCTGCAAGGCCATGGAATGTATTATCATGGAACTTATAAACAAAGACATTGGCAACCTTCAAACACTGGACCCCACCCAGTTTGGGTTCATGAAGGCCTGATTTTGTCTCATGAACCTGACTGACTTCTTTGAATCAAGTCTCCAGAGCTGTGGATGAGGATAAGGTGGTCCACACAGCCTATCTGGACCTTGCCAAGGCCTTCAACACCATCCCCCACTCTGGAATCATAGATAAACTTACTAAGCTGGGCATTAATCCCTACATCACTCGATGGGTTGCCAACTGGCTTACTGACAGAACCCACGCTGTAAAAGTAGCTGACTCCAAATCCATCTCCAGACAAATGACAAGTGGAGTACCTCAGGGTTCAGTCCTGGGAATGCTCTTGTTTGGCATCTACTTCTCTGAAGTACAGGCCAACACTAAGGGACTCTGGCTAACAAAGTTCACAGATGACTGCAAACTGGGAGCCATTACTGAATCTCCAGATTATGTGGATATTCTACAAGAGGGCCTTAAAGAAACAGATGCTTGGTGCCAGAGCCATCGGCTCAAGCTCAATGCCAAGAAATGTATAGTTATCCCCTTTGGGAAAAAAACATGTGCCCGTGAATTACCACATAGGTGGCAGTACACTAAACACTGAAAGTGTGATAAGAGACTTAGGGACACAGATGGGCAGTGGTCTCACCTTCGATAACCACATTGCCAAAACAGTCAGGAAATCCTTCTATGTGGCATACCTCATCACTAAGGGCTTTTCATCCAGAAAAAAGGAGGTCATTGTCCCACTGTACTCATCCCTCATTAGACCCATTATAGAATACAATGCCCCATTTGGTATGTACCTTTCAAGACATCTGCAACATCTGGAAAGGCCGCAGAAATACCTCACTAAAAGAATCACAGGCCTAAAGCAGATGCCCTATGCTGACCGTCTAAAAAATCCAGCTATACTCTGTCGCATATCATCTACTCAGAGATGATCTCTGCTTAACATACAAGGCCCTGTCAAACCCAGAGCTGTTGGACATGCTATACTTAAAGAAATTTCAATCCCTCAGAGCCACACACACCAGGGATCTAAACATTGTCATCACAATGAACAAAACATGCTGGAGGGATAGGTTCCTGACCCAGAGACTCCCCAGACTCTGGAATAGACTGCCCATACATGTCAAGCAGAGCGCTTCTTTGGCCCTCTTCAAAAGGAACCTTGACGATTGGATGGGAGATAGGAAATTCACCCCGGGGATCACGTCAGTCGCCTGCTAGACAGGGGTCCAGGGAAGTAAATATTGTGGGAAGAAATAGCCAGGAAATTGTTATGGCTAGGCTTGTATAGGCCCTAGGGCCGATAGCCTAGTACCAACCTATGAACCTATGAATCTATGAACCTATATGTACCTGCTGTATTTGCAGGGGAGCGGGAGAACCGCCATATTGTGGTACCAGCTGAAATGCTGGAAGGCCCTGAGTGCTTAAAGCATAAATTTAGAGAAATGTGTACCCAAACAAATATTACAATGGAAAGGCACTTATTTTACACTGGAGATTAAAAGTCTGGTGAAACCTTTGCAGCATATATAAACTTGAGAAATAAGGCTAAAACATGCAGATCTGGTGATCTGAGAGATGGGTTCATAAAAGACAGGCTTGTGTGTGGTATTAATAATGATGTATTGAGAAAGATTTTGCTATGAGACAGTGATTTAACGTTAAACAATGCCACTGAGATTTGTCAGATATATGATCTTACAGGAAAGCACATGAATATGCTTACAAATGAGAATAGCACTGGAAGAAGCTGCAAGAGTGCTAATGTTGAAAGCATTTAGCACGAGGTTAAACGATACAGGCAGAAGGGTGTGGCCACTTCAGCAAGACCCAGAGCAGTTTCAGTAAGGCCTAGGGTATACATAGCAAAGCATGGGGATGACTCAGCAAAACCTATGGCTAGCCTTATAGTCAGCTGTCGTAATAGTGGTGGTAACCATGAACCCAAATGAGAAAAATGCTTAGCTTTTGGTCAGCAGTGCCATTCTTGTAATAAGTGGAATCATTTCAAAAGGTTTTGTAAATCAAATAATGCACATTCTTTTATTAAAAGAGAGTATCTAAGAGGCAAGTTGATCAATTTAAAAGCTGCAGCCCTACTTTTTATATTGATGGTCTGTCTGTGATTTGGTCAAACAGTCAATGCAGTAGATTTATGGGCAAACAGTGAAATCTTTTGTTGTGTTCGGATTAATGGGAGACCCGTAGAGCTCAAAGTAGATACTGGTTCAAAGTGCAATGTTATGTCAGCAGAAAGGTTTGCTAGAGTAAAAGCTGGAGAACAACTTGATTTGGCAAAGTGTGCAAAGCTTGTTGCTTATAGCAATGAAGAAATTCAAACCGAAGGCTCAGTGGTGCTTTCAAGTTACTCTGCTGGGAACAGCTATGGCTTGCAATTTTGCATAGTCATTGGACACATACAGTCATTATTAGGCCTCAGAGACACTTTTAAAATGGGACTGCTTTCATCTACTAAAGATGTCCACCAGGTAAGCATGAATGAGAACAGCTCTAATTTTGCCCAGACTATTTTTCTGAGTATGCTGATATTTTTGAAGACAAATTAGGCAAACTCCCAGTTGTGTCCTCCATGAAATTAGACCACAAGGTAAGCCCAGTTATCAGACCAGCATGGAAAGTTCCAGTAGCTATGCAGAACAGAGTCAAAGCCGAACTAGACAGAATGGTACAGTTAGGAGTAATTTGTTCAGTAGAAGAATAAATCGAATGGGTATCTTCCATGATAAAATACACAAAATAATAAAAATACAGGATTAACGCGGCAGACTGCGGAATAACAGCTATATTATAACAAATAAAAAGTGAGTGCTTTCGCGGTCATCCATCTGCTTCTTCAGATTGAAAAAATATACACTCCAATTTTTGATCTAAAATATCTCTTCTCCAATCACACTTTTAGTGTTCATTACTATTAATGACATCAAAAACATGAGCCAAACATACTTCCATGGCTAAGATAAGAAACTACCTATCTAATTACAATATAAATAACATAAATACATAACACTGATAAAAACATCACATATAAAAATTAATATATAAAATACATATATCTAATATTTATGTAAATCCTGATATTACACAGACTACTATTGAGTGTTTAAGTGGTCTAGCTTTTAAAAATGGTTTTAATGGCAACTTACCATTTAAACCAGTTGATTTATCAGTATTAAAAATAAGATCCATTTTTGTTCTGCTGTCTCTGTAACATTCTTTATATCACCCCCCTCTTATTCCTTCTGCTATGACTTCTAAAGCCAAGAATTTAAAAACATGTCCCCGACCTTCCTTAGCAACATGTTGTGCCAGTGCATTTGTCTCTTTGGCATTCATAATATCCCTGTAATGCTCCAATATTCTGTCTTTTAAGGAGTGGTTGTTTTTTCCTCAATAGAAAACATAACGTGCTACAAAAAATAAAATATACAACGTTTCTAGTTTTACAATCAGCGTAGAAACTTAAATCAATTTTGAAACCTGCATATGTATGTGAAAAGTGTGCTCCTGTATACATGTAACTGTGTGCAGTACATGTCCGATCTACTATATTAGTATTGCTACTAGATTTATAGCATAAATGCCTCTTAAGGGACCTATTATTCCTAAAAGAAAAATGTGTTCCTTCAGCAACAGCATCTTTGAATTCATCATTAGTAGTAAGAATATTCCACTTCTTCTTTACAGGTTCATAGGTTCATAGGTAGGTACTAGGCTATCTACCCGAGGGCATTTATAAGCCTAGCCAGAATGTGTCGGCTTTTGCCACCCCATTGATTAATTAACTGATCCTCTGTCAAGCAGAGCCAATGAAGTGATCCCAGGCATGTATTTTGTGTTACCCATCCTCTCGGTTTCTCTTGAAGAGTGTTAGTGAGGGGCTCTGGCTGATGTAATTTGGAATTTTATATATATTATGTCACAAACCTTATTTATATCACTGGAATATGAAAGTGGTACCCTAAGAGTATTATTACTACTACTTACAGTTCTTTCTGCTTCAACAAACACTGTGGCCGCTTCATTACAATATGGTTTATATTTACGCTGTCTCTCCTTCCAGGCATTGGTAATACATATAGCTATATCTTTCTCCTTATAACCCCTACTAAGAAATTCATGTTTTAATGATAATACTGCTGATTTGAGTTGTATATCATTATTATGTAATCTCATAATCCTGTAGAATTGTCCTTTTATAACATTACGTGTGACATGTCTGGGGTGCATGCTTTTGTTATGTAATAAATAATTTTTCTTTATAGGCTTTCTATAAAGGCTAGTTTCAATGTTCTTCAATTCTGTCTTACTAACCGTAACATCTAGAAATTCTATCTGTTCTGATGAATATTTATAGGTACACCTAAGAAAACTAGTAGTTGTTTATAAATATTGAATAAATTCTTTTAAGGTATCTTCTGAACCTTGCCACAACAAAAACATGTCATCCACAAAGTGCACATACCATGCTATATGTTCATTATAGTCATTGTTTTGTAAGGCATTAGTGGTTTCCCACTGCACTAGAGATAGGTTGGCGCAGCTGTTAGCACACTCTGTGCCCATAGCTACGCCAGCCTTCTGAAGAAAAAACTCATTACCAAAAACAAACACATTATTCTTTAGGATTATTTCTAATAATGTACACAATAACTTAGCTTTATCATTATCAAATCATCTGAAATTCAAAAATTCTCTAGCATTTTCAAACCCCCATCCATTAGGAATCACTGTAAATACGGATTCAATGTCAAATGTTAAGAAGAAATATTAATTATTCAAACCCAAAATTTTAGTATAGAATCTTTGCAGAAATGTTTTTGTATCCCTTAATATAATTTTACAACTTTCTAATAGTGGTTGCAGATTCTTCTCTACATAAATAGATAACGGTTCAGTTATCCAGCCTTTGCTGGAAATTATGGGATGCATAGGTGGAACGCTAGCATGTTTATGAATTTTAGGTAGTCCATACTTAGTGGGGATCAATGGATGTTCTACATGAAAATGATTAAATCATACCTGTCATCAATAAATCAAAAATAAGAAGTGATACTTTGTCCATTAATCCCATTACTATGTTTTTAGACACACACAAGTATGTATTATCATCTAGTAATGTCTTCATTTGTTGAACATACAGGTCCCTATCAGAACAATAATGCCTCCTCCTTTATCAGCTGGTCTTATTTCCACAGAGAACATATCTTTCAATTCACGCAAAGCACTATATTCATCTGATGTCATATTATAAAAACTAGGGTTACTTTTATTCGAAAAAGCATCTCTAATTTGCTTTTCACATGCATCTATAAATGCTTCTATCATTGGATGTGGTGGGGGAACAAAAGTACTTGGTTTCTTAAACACTTCATAATTATATGCTGTATCAGGAAAAATAAATCATTTTTAAAGTTAATGTCCTTTTTATTTATTACATAACAAAAGCATGCACCCCAGACATGTCATGCATAATGTTATAAAAGGACAATTCTACAGGGTTATGAGATTACGTAATAATGATACACAACTCGAATCAGTAGTATTATCATTAAAACATGAATTTCTTTGTAGGGATTATAAGGAGAAGGATATATCTATACGTATTACCAATGCCTGGAAGGAGAGACAGCGTAAATATAAACCATATTGTAATGAAGCGGCCACAGTGTTTGTTGAAGCAGAAAGAACTGTAAGTAGTAATACTCTTAGGGTACCACTTTCATATCCCAGTGATATAAATAAGGTTTGTGACATTGTAAAGAACTGGAATATTCTTACTACTAATGACGAATTGAAAGATGCTGTTGCTAAAGGATCACATGTTTCTTTTAGGAATAATAGGTCCCTTAAGAGGCATCTATGCTATAAATCTAGTAGCAATACTAATATAGTAGAATCGGACAGGATTGGGACATATGCCTGTAGGAACTGTACTGCACGCAGTTATATGTATACAGGAGCACACTTTTCACATCCGTATGCAGGTTTCAAAATTGATTCAAGTTTCTACGCTGATTGTAAAACTAGAAACGTTCTGTATTTCATTTTCTGTAGCACATGTTATGTTTTCTATATAGAAAAAAACAACCGCTCCCTAAAAGACAGAATATCGGAGCATTGCAGGGATATTAGGAATGCCAAAGAGGCAAATGCACTGGCACAACATGTTGCTAAGGAAGGTCAGAGACATGTTTTTAAATTCTTGGTTTTAGAAGTCATAGCAGAAGGAATAATAGGGGGTGATACAAAGAATGTTACAGAGACAGCAGAACAAAAATGGATCTTGTTTTTTAATGCTGATAAATCACCTTGTTTAAATGGTAAGTTGTCATTAAAACCATTTTTAAAAGCTAGACCACTTAAACACTTAATAGTAGTCTATATGATATCAGGATTTACATAAATATTAGATATATGTATTTTATATATTAGTTTTTATGTGTGATATTTTTATCAGTGTTATGCATTTATATTATTTATATTGTAATTAGATAAGTAATTTCTTTTCTTAGCCATGGAAGTATGCTCCGCTCATGTTTTTGATGTCATTAATAGTAATTAACATTAGAAGTGTGATTGGCGAAGAGATGTTTTAAATTGAAAAATGGAGTGTGTATTTTTTCAGTCTGAAGAAGCGGTTGGATGACCACGAAAGCACTCACTTTTTATTTGTTATAATAAAGCTGTTATTCTGCAGCCTGTCATATATTTTTATTATTTTGTGTATTTTACAGTTTTATTTTACCGGTTTCTTTACTTGGGTCCTGAATTTCATTGTCTATATCTTCCATGGTAGTAGATCACAAGAAAAGCTCAGATGATATTAGAATATGTACTGATCCGAGAAACTTGAACAAAGCAATAAAAAGACATTATCAATGCATACATTTGAGGACGTTGGTGCCCTCATGCCAAATGCCACTGTTTTTTTTCTGTTTTAGAAGTAAAAAGTTCATTTTGGCAAATTTTACTTGATTGAAAATCTTCATTGCTAACCACTTTTAGTACACTATTTGGAAGGTACAGATTTCTGAGAATGCCATTTGGAATAAATTCTTCCAGTGAAGTCTTTCAACATGCAATGGAACACATTTTTTCCAGCTATCCATGTGCTATTGCAGTAGATGATATTCTTGTAGGAGGCAATGGTAAAGTCAAACATAATAGAAACCGCAAGAAAGTTCTGGAAAGAGTTTGTGAAGTAAATCTTAAGCTGAAGCCTCAGAAATGTAAATTCAGGCTACAAGACGTTACTTCTGTAGGTCATTTGTTTACTAGTTCAAGCTAATGACCAGATCCTTCCAAGCAAACAGCTATTCTTGATATGCCAGATCCAGACAATGTCAAGCCTTACAACATTTTCTTGTTATGGTCAACTATTTAGGCAAGTTCATTGCAGATCTGAGTCAAATTTCAGCACTGTTAAGAGAGCTGACACTTACACACGTGATCTGGTCCTGGTCAAAATAACACCAAAAAGCATTTGATGTCCTGAAACAGAAAATTGCCAGTCCTCCCACTTTAAGATATTATGATGTTCACAAACCAGTAATTCTTTCCTGTGATGTTTCTAAGTTTGGTCTTGGTGCAGTCATTCTTCAAGAGGGTAGACAAGTAGCCTATGCATCGAGAACTCTAATCCAAACTGAGATGCAGTAGGGCCAGAGTGAGAAAGAGCTCTTGGCAATTATGCTTGCATGTTCGTAATTCCATGATTGTATTTATGGCCGACCTATCCAAATGGAAACTGATCACCAGCCTTTAGTCACGATTTTGAGAAAGCCAATGCACACAGCTCCTGTGAGACTGCAACGCATGATGCTCAAATTGCAAAAGTACAATTTAAGTCTTGAATACACAAAAGGCAAACTTCTATTATCTTGCTGATACTTTATCCCGATCGCCCAGAAAAAACAATGAACAGCATGAGAATGATCAATCTGATTTGGAAGTCATGGAAGTGAGAATTTTTTTTTCCACACATCTTGATGAGCTTAGAACCAACAGAGCTTCAGATCCTATTCTTCAGATGCTCAACAACTTTATCAGTGGAGGATGGCCTTCAAAGCAATCTTGTTTACCAGTAGAAGTGTAGCAGTATTTTCCCTACAGAGATGAGATTTTTGTCAGACAATGGTATCATGAAAGATCCTAAAGTGATTGTTCCAAAATTCTTGCAACAAGAGTATATTAAGATCTTGCATTGTGGCCACCCAGGAACTGATTCTATCAAAAGAAGGGTGAGAGGTCTAGTATTTTGGCCTTCTATGTCGAGATATCAAAAAAGTACTTTCTTCTTGTTCTGTATGTAATAGTACAAAACCGGATCAACAAAAAGAACCACTTCAGTTAAGCCTGATTCCTGAACTACCTAGGTCGGCAGTAGCCACGGATATTTTCGAGCGGAATGGTTAATGTTACTTGGTGTTAGTAGACTCTTATCCAGATTGGTTCAAGATTGACCTACTTCCTAATTTAGCTTCCAATACTGCCATTACTAAGTTGAAGAGACATTTTTCTATCCATGGTAGTCTGCACAGAGTCATTTCTGACAATGATGCACAGTTTACAATTCAGCAGTTCAAAACCTTTGCTAAAACATGGAACTTTTTCACATTACGAGTAGTCCTGAGTACCCGCAGTCAAACAGCTTGGCTTAATGTGCAGTTCAAAGTGCAAAACAGTTGTTAGAAAAATCTAAACATGACAATACCAATGTTTTTCTAAACTTGCTTAATCTCAGAAACATTCTTCACGATAATCTACTTGGTTCACCTGTCCAGAGACTTATGTCGAGACAAACAAGAACCACACTACCAATCGGTAAGAATTTGTTGGTTCCATGTGCTAAAAACAACAAAACAGTGAAAGCCCATCTCCTGAAAAGCGTTTGTCCCAGAAGTCCTACTATCATAAGACCAGCAAACCTCTAAATCCATTAAAAGAAGGGCAGATAGTGATGATGCAAACAACAAAAGCTTTTGCTTAGATTGGACTTGTGAAAACTTTGTGTTTAGAACCGAGATCATACATGGTGGAATTGCAGGGAATGGAATTTAGGCAGAATTGGAACTAGTTACTACTAGTGTCTGAGCCAGTGTTACAGCATCTTGCCTGTAATAGAGACTCTAATTCTCAGAGTGATTTGAACAATGTTCCTATTCCAGAGGACATTGCATCAGCTATTCCTCTTCCTGGAAATATCCCTGAAAGTCCTGAAGCAGAACACCCCCCAGATGTTACTGTTGCTAAACCCAGTCCTAACTATTACATTATGAGATCAGGTCATATTTCCAGATCTTGTCCCAGATAAACGGCAACCTGGACATGATTGTTGTTTTGTTTATTATCATCTGTATAATTTGAATGCCTATTCAAATGTCATTGTCAATATGAGACAGATTAGCAAAGAGGGAGGATGTAGATCTGAGTGTGTGATGTACCTTTAAGAAGCATTCCATTTAGTGGGCACCTGCATACAAGTACTGAGCACATGAAAACAAGAGTGCCATTTTGAGTAATAAGCCAGACTGAAAGCATGTATGAGTGTAGCAGTCAGTTTGTTTAAATTTAATGTTCCTGTCATCCATCCTGATGTGTTTGTCTACAACAAACTACTTAAACTAACGCCCAAGTCTCATTGTTTTATTCAGATACACAAGACGAGCAACAAGCCCTAATATCCTGGCTACAGAAATCCTGCACAACTTTTTCATTCAGTTTGTTGATTTCACAGTTGGAGAAGTATATCTTTTAAATATATATATATATATATATATATATATATATATATATATATATATATGGGTCCTAGTCTGAATATCGAAAGTACATTAATCAAAACGCACTTGAGCTAATTCACTTTAGCAAAAGAAAAAAAAAAACAACATGCAGTTCACATGTAGATTTAGTTGTACATCAACATGTAGTGTTGATTGTACAACTAAGCAAACTGTTGCTTAGATCGTGGTACAGGAGGGATAGGAGAATATTCCCTTATCCCCACTGTAGTGCGATCTCGGAGTGAGAATATTAAAGTAGGGGGATGTAGGGGCACAGACCTCCATATGGGGGTGTGTAGGGGTGCTTGCCCCCTGCATAAAAGGGAGAAGTGTTTTATTTGTGTAGTTTTTTTGGTGTGTTTTTTTTCACAAACGTGCATTTTTAATAAAATGCACTATTGCAAAAGTGAATTCGCTCATGTACGTTTCACTGAAACGTACTTTCGATGTTAGAACATAGATCCATCTATATATATATATATATATATATATATATATATATATATATATATATATATATATATATATATATATATATATATATATACATATATATATATATATATATATATATATATATATAAAATGAGTACCTGTCCCAAAAATGTCCTCCTCTTTCCCTCTATCCTGATATTTTCACATTAGAGGTAATATATAATTATCAACCATGGGATGAGTAAGGCCAATCTAAAACCAAATGGGATGGGTTATTATAAGCACAAAAATGAAAACTGGGGCAGCTAGCCTAGTACTTACCTATGAACCTTTCCAAAGATGTTTCCCATGTGTACTTCCCTTTGCTTACTTTCTCCTTTATCATACTATTTTATAGTCCCATTTCCACCCACTTTTCCAGTGAAAAGATTGCTTTAAATAATGCTGTGATCTGTTGTACCGGGCTAACTACTTTTATCATACTGCAGCTTTTATCAGCATGTGAACAAGTCCACAGGTGCCAAGCCCTGTTCATGTGAGATGCACACTTAATGTGCAGGTGGCGTGTTTTAGTCATTGCTGCGGTTATGTTACTACACCACATGCCCTGATATGGTCAGTGATGGATTTCCTAATGAGCTATGGTTTGCACACAGCCTTTAGCCTTAGAAAATGATTCATGCTCTTACAGCCTCATTGCATGTAGTAGGTGAAGAGTGACTGGCTTAGCACAGTTGCAGAAGGCATGTTTCTGAATCCCAGGGTAAGTCCTCATTTTTATATCAAGGAGCACTCATTTTTCTTCTATTGTCTAGCTATTTCTGCACATTGAACTTTATATTACACATGATAGCTCAATTATCAGAGTATAAATTTTCTGGATGATAAATATAATAAAGAAAACTGGAGAAGTTAAGATTTCTCCACGCATCATGAAATGTTCTTGTTCCTTAAGCTTTAAAAGTAATTTCCTATGTTTAATTTGATATGCCAAGAAATCAGTAAAGTTAGTTGTATGTAATTAGGTGGGGAATTTAAGCTGGGTTTGTTCACCTAGAATCACAGAAAGATTATTAATGGTTTGTAAACCTGACAAGTAAAAAAGAATAAGTATTGAAGAGGTGCATAAACTGATCCTGTAATGATTAGTTTAGCATGTAAATGAAATGTACAGAGTATTTTTCTGTTTTTGTAATCCTACACGTCTGTCATATTTTTGTCAATATATATGTCATTAAATATAATGATGATTTATGCAGATTTCTTTGTTCCACTGTTGCAACAAGTCTCTTTTATCCATGTTAATTAATTCTTAATAATAGGAGATGGTAAATCTTTTAAATGAGTTTCCTATCAAAGAATATTTTTCAGGTATATTCTCTGATTAAATTAAAATGTCTTTATTGTGTGGGTATTACATGAATACCATTTATATACAAAGATTAAGAAATTTAATGCCTTTAATCTATTATTTCAAAATAAGTAAATAAATTAAATAGAAAGGAAAAAGCACATCCCTTAAGAAAGAATACCCATGGTTAAAAGAAAGGGATACAACTAAGAAACAAAAAACATGTAGTTTCCATACATTTAGTCAGGGTTATTACATAAAAATCTTCCATTAAGACTGGGCATTATGAAAGAATTCCATGAGATGCCTCATTTGAAGAAGATGAATTGCATCTTCTGCTTCACTTAACACACCCATACATGGAAAGCATCCTTTTCCAGATGACCTTAAGTTTTGGATAATGACAGTACAGTATATATATATTCATATTCCTCTTGGACCTTCTAATTTTGGAAAATGTTCCTCCTTGCCTGTCAATTTCTGTTAGTAAGTCTGCATAAATGGAGAAAATAACGTTTGAAATGGAACTTACAGTGTTTAGCTGTTGCAGAAAGTAGAACATTTTGGTCTCATGATCTTGTGAACTTCACAGTTGCTCGGTGCAGTGTTTGTTTTTATTTGATGTTGATGTGACTGCAAGAAGAAACATTTCCAGTGCAATTTAGGATGTTGTTTCATCACTGGTGTTCTTCAAGAGCTGTTAAAGATACTCTGTAGAATAGTTTCTAGACTAGAAGAACTGTCCCAACCTTTAGGAATCCCCATGTTTTGTTGATTCTTTATATGAGTTCTAATTTTATAGATATCTTTAGTTTCAAAACTGAATTTGATTCATTGTTAAGCAATCATTTGCTCTGTATCTATTGCTTCCTGACACTCTTTCCTGGTCAATTTAGTTCTTAAAGTTTGTACTTCTCCAGGTAATTTGAATTCTTGAACTTTCATTTCTTTAACTTGTTTATACCTGCTAAACAATTTAGTTACATTTCTAGCCACTCAAGTTTATCACATACATACTGTATTTTGTCAGTCACGTTAATGGTAATATCTGAATCTGACTGAATTACATTAGACTATACATTGCAGTCCAATTTATAGCTGTTATAACTACCATCTACAGTTTGAGAATATAATGACTAAAATGTATTGGGTAGTTGTTGTTGAACTAGCAGCATTCATTTGTAAGCTCAGAGCTGTTCTAAGTTTATTGCCAGCCTTATCAACCCTAAGTCTCTATTTGTATAAGTTGCTCTTATCAGTGGAGTTCTCACCTAGTTTGCATGGTTTGCAGAAAATCCCACTTACAACTTTTTTTTTAAATACAGCATCATCTTAATATTCTTCGAAGTTAGAAAGGATACCAAACTTTGCTTGGTTAAGCTGAGTTAATTTTGAAAAAGGTTTGAGATTTACAAGTGACTTCATCACTTTCTAAGCCAACCAATGAATGACAGAATACACCAAACAAGGAAAACCAGTAAGTCAGTATGCAAAACACAAACTAAGAATTAGCATCTGTTTCAATTTTGTAGGTTTGCCCATACAGAGTAAAAATGAGGGAATGTCCAACAAATGATGCAACATTCCACCTATACCCCCAATTCACTCTCCTATTCCACCCAATCTGGAATCATTACATCATCATAAAAACCTTTTTTCACATTCCATGCACGCAATTAACACTACCTAACTCATCAGAAATAATGCTCTACAACCATGTGACCTCCCCCCACTTAAAATAAAGAGTAAACTTAAAAACATGAACTGCTCTCACTGCAAACGCTAAAAATAAGCAATAACCTCCATGCTACTGCTCCCAAATGAATCAATACCCAGAATATAAATATGACCTTAGATTGTGTGAGAAAATTGACTAGAACTAATGTCAATATATAAAACCATAACCAATGGCTTATTTGGTATTACTGAAAAAAGTGACACCAATACTAAATAATTAAACTACCTAAAAATATAACTAAAACTATAAAACTACCATATTGTATCAAGTGTCATTAAACTACTAAAATAATACCAAAAACTTGCTCTCTGACTTAAACATTTGTCAGCACTTACATCAGAAAGAGAGAAGTAAACCACACAATATACACACGATTTCCAAAAAATCTGTGAAAATGTATGTAAATTTCTATTAAATATATAGGTTATGCAAACAGATTTATCACATCCTATTGAAATGAACTAGAAAACAATTCAATAAAAGGTCAAAAACAATACATGGCATACCCAAGGGTCTATGCAAGGATGATATATAAAATATGTTGTACTATAACATTAAGAATTTGTGTGTCCAACAAATGATGCAACATTCATCATTGCTCATTGTTGAAACTACTGGATCCTTCTGAAACTTATCTCCTAGAAGACCAGTCACCTTCTAGCAGCAGTTTGCTTCTCTTCCTCCTCCAGTCTGTCTTAACAAATGTAATTCTTTTCTTCTAATTATCACTTCAGCTGCCTGCTCCTATAAAAATATTGTTATTTTTGTGATTTTAACCTAGGCTACTGAGGTCCCCCAAAAAATGACATTACCAGAGTCCTCACCAATATTAACCTTATGCAGTTAGTCAGTGACACTACTCATCCAAATCTCTGAACAAACAACCTCTACCTCCTGGATCCTAATCACTAACAATCCTCCCATCTCAAACTGTGACTTTCTCAAGGAATTCAGCCATCTCCCTAGTACTACAAACTCTACCTCTAACCCCTCCTCTTCTATTTTAAGAAAATTATTCACAAAGACCTTGACTCTGTACTAGAAAATTTACACTTGCATACAACCCCTGGCGCAGACAACTTACTCTCTTAGTTTATATCACTTGGCAAAGACTTACTTACCACAACTCTTCTTCATATTTATAACCTCTGCTTAGTTCAAAATATAATGCCAGAAATATGGAAAACTGCTTTTGTCAAATCCCTTCCCAAACAGCCTCAGCCAGAAAATGCCTCCCAGTTTTCCCTATCTCCATCCACCATACATTTGGGAAAATACTTGAAAAATTAATTAAACTTCAACCAAGTGTCCGCTTACATCCAACAGTACCACCTTCTCACTCCTAAACAATATGGATTCTGAAAGAACTACGGTCACTTACAGATGAGATCCTTCTCAACAAGGACAAAGGAAGCCCTTAAGCCTGCTCTTCATTGACCTAACCAAAACTTTTGATCTTATTCATTACTTACTACTCCTTCACTCGCTCCAAGAACATGGGGTTAGCCCCAACACTGTAACCTGGTTCAAACATCTCTTAACAAATAGGTATTTCAGTGTCAAAACAAGCTCATTCCTATCACCTCCAGCACCCTTTACCAGAGAAGTGCCCCAGGGATCCATATTCACCCCATTGTTTTTTTCAATCTTTATTAACAAACTATCCTCTGATCTCTCTAACCTTCCTATCACTCTTTATGTAGATGACATGGTTATTCTTCGATCCAGTCTTTCTCATTCAACTATTCAAACCCAAGTTTAGTCTGACCTCCACTCTCTTAATTCTTGGCTAATCAACCATAAACTATTCCTAAACCCCTCCAAAACAAACAGTATATTTGTAACCCCACATAAACTGGAAAAAAAAAACTTCTAAAAATCTCAACAATGCAGGTCTCAGTGGCTCCCCAATAAAAACAACCACATCCTTTAATTGCTGCAGTAGGTAAAGGAGTCCTCCTTGTTCAACTCGAAGATTGGCTCCTCATCATACTCTCAGCCTCTAAAACATAGGTTTGGCAAGGTTTTCACCTCATAAACACAAAGTACAGGGTTTGATTTTGACCTTGGGTTATTGTCTAGGTTTAAAATGGCCCTTCAAGGCAGTCAGTCTAATATGCACCTATGAACCTATAAATCCCTTTAATAGGGATCCCTGATGGTCTATTGGTTAAAATTTGGCACTCACATAACCTAACACCATCCTCATCTGCATCACTTCTACTTTGACCATCTGTTTTCACCTGCTGATTCCCTTTCATATTTACTAGTAAAATTAATTCCCATCTGTTTTTCTACTATCTTAATAATATTTACACTTTGTTTCAATTGTCTATGGGATTATCTACCTTCTGTGACTATTCTATGATTATAAATTTGTTCTTCACCCAGGCTGTGCCTGCAAATGGTCTGTTGTGATCAATCAATGAACTATCCTGGTAAACAAACTAAATAAATAAATAAGAAACTCAATCTTATTACACAGCTTTGTGTTGACTCACCAAAGATAATTTTGGCAAATGTACTAAATTCAAAAAATGTTCATTGCACTACCTTACTTGGACATCAGAGGAAACCTTTTTTTTTGCAGGAGTCAAGCAGTCTTGTACCCTCATGTGAGGGGTCACCCCACAATCCCCAAACTTATATATACTAACTCCACAGTTGTACAACAGTGGAGAAAGAGGCAAATTGCATTGTTTACAAAAGTAATTTTGGTGAACGTACTGCAGTTCTTTCAAGTTTACCAAAACTACTTTTGGCAACCTAACACATTCCCCATTAGGATTTATGTCAACTCGATGAAGGTAGTTTTGCTGAATGCAAAAATTTTGAAAAACAATAATTGAACCTTCCTTCAAAGAACATAAAAGTAAACTTTTTTGCAGGAGGTAAGCTCCCTGCACCCCCCAAATTTATATTTACCAACATTAAGGTTGTACAATGGTGGAGGAAGACACAAACTCCACTATTGATGAGAATACTTTTGACAACCAGACTTTAATCCATTCACATTTACCAAAACTATCTTCAGTGACTTGACACCTCCCCCCATTACTGATGGCATCATCACTGATTATGAACCTCATTCCCTTATCATGCACTATATAGCATATATATTTCACACAAGTCCCTTACATAGCTCTTATTTATCATAGCAATAGAACAAGATAAAAGGAAATGCTAATAATATATAGCTGATTTATTGTGAGAGATATCTTAGAATCTCTTGCTACCAGTATTGTCAAGTTCTAGAACTCAATATAATATTTTCAGTTACAATGTACAATATAAAAATGAAAGTTATATTTATTCATTAATTCATTATCTTGATATTGTCTCCATCCATGTCAGTGTATCAAATGTGTCATAGCCTGTTCCAGTAAATAATGTGTGTAAAGTAGAAACCTAATTATGGAATGGGTATACACACTCACTCACTCACACATCACACAGATATCTATGGGCAGCTTACAGGATCACCAGTTCATCTAATAGTAAGAGATCAAGATGTTTTCAAAAGAGATTTTTTTTCACGTAACATCCGTTCTAATGGTAGAGTGAATACCGTAAAAGCAAGATACTCCAAATGCTATTTAACACTGCAGTTGTCACTCTTAAATCCAGAAATGAAACACTACATAAATGGATAAAATAAAATACATGCACATTGCTTCACACAACCTAGAAACACTAGAAGACCTCTTTAAATTGGAATGAAAACTACTTCAAAGAGCTGCACAAGAGACATAAAAGTGAGTAAGAAGAAGGAAGGCGGCACCCACAGATATTAAACGACTGACAACAAAACTGAACAGTCAATTTAGGTCACGTTATGGTTCGGAAGGATATGTCAATGACCCTGGTACAGAAGACTCAGGTTTGAACAGTGGCCAGTTTTTGGCTGGGGGTAACAATGGGGGAGAGCTAAGACGTTTACCGGCGGGTTGTCACCTACAGTGACAAGGATTATTAAGTACAGTCATTAGACTTCCTTCTTTCTTTCTTTCTTTGCCACACCACTCCCAATAGCAGAGACAGAAACAGAAGCTAGACTCCAAGAGCAAAGTAATTAGAACAATTCTTAGCCAAAGTTTAAAAGAACTGTACAGATTGAAAACAGTTGCTGAATGGTGAATGCCTTTAAATTTTCTAACAAGGCGATATGAAACTGCTGAAAGAAATGCAAAGTAAATAGGTGAAAAATTGACTACCAGAAATGTGCATAGCAAACATACTTAGGCTTCTGAAGAAATGTTTCTATAAAAAATACTGTTGCATTATGAGTCATGCTTAACAGTATGGGTGAAAGAAATTACTGTGTTGAACTTTCACATGGCAAAAAGTGGCTTATTGTACTTCAAACATAGAACTGAAAGAAAATAAATAATCATTTTGGTATCAAATTGTATGTGACTTAGAGAAAGCTATGTAAATTTACATAGTACATAGTACATAGAAAGTGTTGAAAGGGATGTTCCTAAAATAAATCCTTGCTTGTAAATGCAAAGTGTAGAAAAGCGGTGGCTTACAAAAAGTGAAGCAGTAACTGAGTTAAATGTTCAAAAAAACTTTGTGACAGCATAAAATGTATGTTCACAAAGGTTATTAGTGTACTGAAGAGAACTGTTATAGCAGTAGTAATGGGGGGTTGCCACAGATGGGGTTTGAATCCTACTATTGCCAGACAATGTAGCAATGGTGCCCATGTAGAGACTTTAAAATAACCCACCAGTGGGCACCAATATATGAGAGAATTAGAAGCTATGGTCCTTGGATCTGCTCCACTGCCCCCATATAGGTCTGATGGCCAGCAGAGGGATAGTTTCTTAAGTCATATCACTGGTGTTCAACAGTTTAAAATAGGAATGCATCCAAATCTGAATCAATGACCATTTCAACAAATGCAACCTGGCCTTAGCAGCATACAGGGAATATGTACTTCTGAAATGGGTATATTGCTTTCTAATATCCACACTCAGACAAGGAGCCCATGATGACTGTTTACTGAGATGAGTCTTTGGCCTAGTACCCAAGTCACTCTTCTCACTACCATATTTGTGAATTTCAGTCCTTTCAAACAAGTTAACACTTTGACTCAGACTCACAAACACACACACACACACACACACACACACACAGCACATATGCACACACTCACAAACACACAATCACAAACTTCCCATGGAAGGTGGTTGGAATTCTCTAATTACACATAGTGTTCAGACTGCAGGGTAGCTCTGCAATAACTAGTAACAATGCCACTCTTGATCAATAGCCAAATAAAATTATTACAAAAACGCATCACTTATAATGTACTAATAGGTCTAGTTTTGAAGTGGATTCAGCAACTTGATAACATATGGTGCTAAATAATAACATATTCTCAAACAATAAATAAATAGCTTTCCACAAGATCTTAAAAGTAAGCAAATATTTCACTTAGAAAATAAAGAAGTTATACAGTACTGATACAAGTTAAATATGCAGAAGCATGTACTGTTGCACAGAGAAACAGAAAAATATTAATCACCCAAATAAGTACTAAAAAGGAAAGCTTTAACTAATACTAGATAGATAACCTGATTGAATCTATTTCAAAATGCTGAACTTTAAATAAGCTAAGTTACCAGAAGACAGTACAAGCAGACTATTTAACAACAGCCTATTCAAGGGTTCACACAGCAAGATCCAGAATAGGACTGATTTAGTATGCCTGTTTCAACACAAATTATTTTACCTTATTATTTTTCCCTCAACAATCACAGGAAATTAACTCATTTCTTCTCCATACATAAAAAATATCATAAAGACCAGATTGAATTAAACACAGCATTTCACATTTTGCTGTTAACTCGACCATACCATAGTACTAGTACAGCCTTACTATCCTTCATTGACTCAATTAATAAAAACCGTAACAATAATACTCCTTCTTCAGCATTCTTCGTAGACCTGTCCAAAGCCTTCGACATGGTAAACCACCAGCTTCTTCTCCATCGTTTAAAATCTTTCTCTCTAGATAACCTTGCCCTATGCTGGTTTACATCTTACCTAGACAACCGCAAACAAGCAGTTCTATGGGACAACCAACTCTCTGATCTTCTCCCCACCACTATAGGAGTCCCTCAGGGCTCTATTTTAGGTCCACTCTTGTTTTCCATTTTCATTAATGAACTTCATCTAGCTACTCCACAAACAACTTGTATTCAATATGCAGATGATACTACCATCATTTGTACAGCCTCAACACAGTCAGAACTTCATTCTCTCACACAAAAAACCTTCTCAACTATAGAACAATGGTTCTCTAATCATTGCCTTCTCCTTAACCTCAAGAAAACCAAACTCTTGCTTTTTTCACCCACCCACTTGTCGACCTCTATCCATTTTACACTAATATCTGATAATGGAACCATTATCTCTCCTGACCAAACAACAAAACTCTTGGGTATCACTATTGATAACCAATTAAAATTTGACAATCATATTAATCTTACAATAAAATCGACCAACAGAAAACTAGGCTCTCTCTATAGAATCAAATCTTTTCTTACTCCTGAAGCCAAAACTACCATAGCCAGAACTCACTTAATCTCAACTCTTTTATATGCTTCCTCCATATACACAAACCTCTCTAAACATAATCTTAGCAAACTTACCTCATCATATAATAATATTGCCAGATTTGCAACTGCCTCTCCATATAGAACTCATCATTGTTTAAATCTCAAAAAGCTTGGCTGGCTGGAACTACCACACCTTATACAATACTATCAACTCACTATTGCCCATAATGCCCTACATCACCCTGAAAACACCCCAATACTCTCCTCCCTCATAACACCCTATAACAATCAGAGGCATCTACGCTCCACCAACAAAATACTAGTCCAAACATCCCGATCCAAAAACTCAGCAGGTGACTCCACATTTTCCAACTCAGTTGGCAAAATATGGAATAAGTTACCACAGGAACTCACATCCCTAACATCACTCTCCCAATTTCAAATTAAACTAAAATCCTTCCTAAATATCCACTGGCTATGCTCTTGTCATAACCCAGGTTAGCTCTCTTTTTTTCCATCATTATACGACTCCTTAACATCCATTCTTTTTCTTCTCTTCTACTTACTCTAACTAATTATTAAATATTCCTTATCCTTTCTCTCTCTTTTCCATCCTAGGTTTTTTTTTTCATTTTTACTCAAAATTTAATTCAACCTGTTTCAAAGGTATTGCATATGGTTTTTTTTTCCCTCTATTTCTGTATATTGATGTATATCTTGAAATTGTTTAGTAGTTTGTAGTGGAGCTTTTCTCCCCGGGCCTCCACTGAAAATGGACATATATCCAGTTGGACTAGCCTGGTAAACAAATGTAAAATAAATAAATAAATAAATAAATAAAACTCCGTGCATCTGATCCTTTCACATCTCTTACCTGAAAGTTTCCTGTTACTTTTATGATCATCCCTACAAATGCATGCATGCAAACAAATAATTATTTCTTCCATGAATCAGAAATATCTTTTAGACAGGGTTATAAATGTTTTACATATTTTCCTTTATATAACATAAACATTTCCCCTGTCACTATTAAGGCATATTGCAAAGGCAAGTCCATAGTGCAGTTTTCTTTTGTACAGATTCCATCAAGCTTAACTACAACTCACAAATGTGTTAGAGTCTTAACTAAAAAAAGAGAAAAAAGTACACACATCACATTTTACATCAGTTTCTCTCCTATGGCATCAATCTGATTTTCTAAGAAAGTAAGATAGACAATTTTGACATTTTACATCGGGCAGTCTTGTTTTTTTATTATAAATTTAAATGGGACAATCCTGAAATGCATGCACTGGCAGATGGTAACCACATTGCCTGGTTTGCAGATTAACTGCATTGCCTGGTTTAACTACAGTATAATCAATGTATGAGATAAAGTACTGCTGGATCTTTGAATTCAGTCGTATGTTTTTTTTTCTTCCAGAAACAGTTCAATGGTACTACTGCGTAGAAGCAAATCAGATAATATTGCTACATTAGGCTGTTTGTTTTGTCATTAGGCATAATGTTTTATTGGTAAGTTACTGCATGTAAGGGGGGTTTTGTACTGCTACAAAAGTTGGTTGTTAGAAAAAAAAAGGGGACCTTTGCAGTAAAAATCAAAGTTACAAAGTTACATGTTGTTGAGTGCAAAGTTGATATGGGTCAAATTCATCAGACTGATGATTTAAAATGTTAAAACCCATATGACTGAAAACATTTGATAGACATTTTAAACTGTCAAACCATTTTGGCTGAGGTCATGATACAGTGAGGATCAGGAAATGTGCCCTTTTCCCCACTGTAGCATGATCTCAGATTTGGTATATATAATAAGTAAGGGGGGGGGTGTAGAGGGTCTTGCCTCATGGGAAAATGATCATATGGGTTTCAGCATTTACAATCATCAATCTCATGAACTACAGCCTTAACTTTAATCATACTTTATCTTAAAAAGGGTGTCCATTCCCTTTGAGGTACTAGAAACCCAAAAGACTTGGAGAAACTAAACTACTAGTACACTGATCACAAATGACCATTTACAGGTACTGACCAGATGAAATAATTCAAAAAGAAGAAAAAAGTGTAACAAAGAGGCAGTGAGTTGTACACATCAAAAGTAGAACAGAAAATAATATAAACAAAAATGAATAGTAACAATTAATTGATGTAGAGCAATGTACATTTTATAATTTTACATGATAATATTTCAGGTTAACATCATGGTAGAAATGTTGTGGGGTAATGATGACAGAGCCTAGAAGAAGGTCTACTCTGCACTTCACTTAGAGGCATTTGGCATTTTTGAGGATGAGGCAATGTTGCTTGTTAGAAGCTGAGTTAGTGATGAACTGTGGCAGAGTTTTTTCCTAGAGGCTGTGGCAGTTATGATCCATCTATATTCAAGTTGGGCCAAAACTACTCCTTTGCTGTTAGCAACACTGGCTAGTTTGGATAGGTATGGTAGGTTTCCTGACCCAGAAAAGATTTGTGTTAACTTTGGCCCATTATTTTTCAATATGGTTATGGAATATTAATGGCTGGTCTAGCCACAAACTAAGGAATCTGAAGGAGTTGTTTTTTTATTGGTGTGCCACAAAGGGTGGTGATATTGAGTGACTTTGGTGATTTTTTTATGTTTTTGAGTAATGCTTTTTTGTTTTTGAAGGGTTATGTATTAGTTTGTGGTTAATAAGCCAGTAACTGAGGGAGTTAAAATATTTTTGTAGTTGTATTTCAAGTTGTAGAGTGGATATGGTTGGCTCTAAAGATTACTATGTCTTCATCAGAAAGGATGAGAGGTAGAGCAGGAAGGTCAAGAGGTCATTTGTTAATGAAAATAGATAAGAGAAGAAGTACTAAGATAGACCTTTGGGGCACTCCACTTAAATTAATATTTGCACTGTGCCCACACAGAGGTTTGTTCCAGCAATAAAAGAGGGTGCTTGTGACAGTTAAAGGACAACGTGGAAAAGTAAGTTCTTTATTGGTGTTATACTGAAGGCTTGCTACAAAATGATGTGTGTGACAAAAGTGACTTTATTAAAACACTGGTAGCATTTTGTGAAACTAAAGTTGGTGTAAGGTATTATTTGTAAAAATAAAACCCTGTGACATAGAAAACAGCATTTGTTGCTATAAAAATATATTAATTCCAGATGAAAAACCCTTTGACAGGAAAAAATTGGATTCACTGCTGATTAAAGGAAGAAAAATGTGCTGTTTTTAAAATGTTACAACCTTTTGACAAGGAGAAGGGAACATTGTTTTGTAAAGTAAAAAAGACGAATCGATTCTGAAAGTGAATCCTCTGTGAGTGAAAAGGAGGTTCACTTCTGTGTAATGTAATAAAAGAAAATTCTGTAAAAAGCTGCTGAAAGTGATTAGGAGTTGCATGATCTAAATAGTGAAATGGAAAAGAATCAGTAGTCAGAACAGAACCTGTGCCATTGTCATGAAAGATGAGCAAACGTTAAACTATTCCAAGATACAGGAACATGGGTTAGCAAAAGAAGGTGGCATTACCCAAGTATGATAAAAAACAGTTCTGAGATATCAGAATATCTCAGACAGGCAGAAACAAATAAAAGTTTTAGAGACCAATGTTACAATGACTCACAATAGTGAATCATAACGTACTTCTCTCTCACTAAAAAGCCCTATATCAGTAAACCCCCAACTACAAAACCAAAATCAAGTGTTGCCTTGGCAGCGATGCTGTTAGGGGAAAGGATTTTTTAGCAGTTTCATTTGTAGGGATACAGTTAGGGGCAGGGTAGGGTTACAGTTAAGGTTAGCACACATGGCGGACAGGGGGTAGTTCCTTGATATTACACCCTCCCTTCAGAATGTCTTCTGGAAGTTTAGGATGAATATTTTATTCAACAGTGAAATAAGGCATTTAGACACTGGACCCAGTCATTTTGCAAGACATAAGTTTCCTCTGGAACATGTGGAAAATAAACTTCTGACAAGTTATGTGACTAAAATTGTGAAATCTTTCTTATACCAAGTCAATGGAATTCACAGGCCATCATTAATATGACAAATAATCTAACAATAATAACTCGCAATACTAGAAATAGCAATAATAAAATGAATAATTTACAAATGCTAGCTCATCAGTAGATATGGTTTAATAATGATATTCCTCCATTTCAGCTATGTAATTTTATTGCATATTACAGCCATACGGACCTGAGAGCTGGTAGTGTTATATCTGTGGCTGTACATGGTAGTCTTTCCTTATTATACTTGGTCAACAGTACCATAACTGAGATAACTGGTATCTAAGTAACTTAAGCAAGGTTCATAAACTTGCTTTTTTAGAAGTCTCTTAGTTTATGTACTTCTTCAGAAAATACTTTTGTACTGGTTTCCTTGGATTTCTTTATAAAAAAATCATGACATCATTTAAAGTGACCTTTATTGCCCAGACTTTGACTAAACTAATAATACTAGCTCATGAAATAAAGTTTTTTTTTTTTTGGGGGGGGGGGGTGCTTTCACAAATAACAGTTGCAGTTTGTACAGTTTGTAGTGATGGATGTAAATAGTGTAGCCAAAGATACAAACACAATCTGTTACAACTCCACTACCTTTAGTTACTTTGAGCCTTGTGTGCATTTGGTCAATAATCCTGGGTAATAAGTTTTCTAGAGGCATGCAAGTTAATTTTAGAAAATATTACATTGGTGACTACATGTGGTTATTAGAAGATATACACAGTTGGAATTGAAATAGTAATACAGGCAACACAAATGATGTGTGGACTAACATTTTTTGTCAGAAATTAGAGAATTTGATAGAAGAACATGGGTCTAATAAAATGCACGCCAGTAAGTCATAAACACAATCTCCATGGCAGAATAGTAGTATAGAAAGATTACCTATTAAGAAGGCACATTTATAGCTAACGTTTAAATGTTTTCTATCTGATATTAGCAAATATAGGCTGAGAAAAATGAGCAGATTTCTTAGTAAGGCTATTAGAAATGCTAAGGCAGTTTGTGATAGGTTCATAGTTCATAGTTTAGTACTAAGCTAACTGTCCTTGCGAGCCATTTTAAGCCTAGCCAATTATCCCTTGTGAGACTCAAACCTTGCACCTTGTGTTTGTAAGGCAAACACCTTAGCCATTAAGCCATCCTCTCAACCCTGATTAACTAATTAACACCTTTGTGGTGGGGAATGTTACACCTCTTACAGACTACAAACATCCTTGCCTTCCAGAGCATTTTCTGAAAAATCAACTTAAGTACAAGATAATCATGGCTTTTCTATTGTGGGACGTCCTAGATTAACAATATCAGTGTCATTTTATTAATACAGCCTTGTTTTTCTAATCCTTCCTATTATAAGCTGGTAAGTTGCTTTGTTAAAAAGTCAGACCTAAGAAAGGTATGGACGCATAAAGAGGTATGGGTATTAACTGGAATTATACAAAAAAAAGGCTATAGGCTTGAATGAGTTAAATACTAGCTGTAAGCTATGCGGACAATAAATAGGTCTTCTTCAACTATGTAAGTGATTAAGGTAATAGTACTGAGAAAACTTTTAATCTTAGATATAATAACTCTCTTTTAGATGGATAATACTTTGCCTTGGTACAATAAGGCTTTTGCCATGCCACCTTGATTAGGTACGCTGAGTGGGTCACTGCTTTGAGGGACTGAGAGAACCAAGTGGATGCTGTAAATCTGAAGATCGGAAGGGGTCCTTGACACTGCGTACTGCATGAGAATAATAGAGAGATTAATGGGTAGTGGATGTGACTAGGGATGATGGAATAGGGATCTAGCTAGGAAAAAGTCAATAAATACTGGAGTAACACAAGGTCCGTTGCTTGAGCTTGTCATAGTTCAGCATTCATGGTAGATATCTCATTAGGATTTAAATGCAGGTGCAGTCTGTACACTACAAAAATTAAACCTAAAGTAATGCTTATAGACAAAAATCTGTCCACTACAAAAATTAAACCCAAAGTAATGCTTATAGACAAAGGACAGGGTAACTTCCCATATGACTCACTAGCATGCAGTGTGGATAGAAAAGTAGCAGCTCTAAATAACAGGTCACTCATCCCACTGATTCCAGTATAATGTGTCCAGATTTTCAAGCCATTCAGAGTAATGAGCATTAGACTATACAGACAGAGTTGCTAAAACGGTAAGTGAAATGGTGGAGATGGTGTATGAGAAAAGAATCCAAATATTAGCCTTATATACCCAGGAAAACAAAAATGTTAGATATGATATGAGCTTACCACATTATTCACTAAATTTTTTGCGGCTTTGGAAGAAGTGGGGGTGGAAAGCATAAGTTGCCACTGGAATGCTGGAGATTAACGACAACATAGGACGGTACTATTTCACAGGGATAGTGATAGGGTCTTGGTAGCTACAGCATTATTGTTAATGACACCAGTACAAATGGTATGCAGGAAAAAATTTGGTCAGTATGTGGGGGATAAGCCTCCTGAACTACACCACAAATGAAGTTTTACCCCGCTGTACCCATAATTTGATATAACTAACTCCAAGATGATTGCGCATTTGAGGAAAGATTTGTCAAACACAGTACAATCTCATTCAAATGGTCACTATTGAATAAGTGAGCATTTCTGCATATTTGTCCTTTATTCAGCCATTCTTTTCTTTTCGACATGGAATGCAATTATAGAGGCAGAGGTGACGTGTAGGTCAACAGAGGGCTCAAGGATGCCTGCAAAAGATGAAAGAAGAAAAAGAACAGAGTTGCATGGTAGCAAACTGCAGGACTTGCTATCCATGTATCCATGATAGATTGCAGCATGTTTCTGTATATAATAGTGTACATGTTACAGTTTTTCTTTGTGCTTTTATTTTTCTTATTTATGTTAGTCACTACATCTGTGTTGCTTAACATTTTAAAAACATTGCACTTTCCTCTTAAACTCCACAGTTTTATTTTGGATAAGCCATAGCACTGGATAGGATGGACCATATTTAATGTGTTGAATGAGAGTGGAATAGGATCACATCTCATACTCTGACCAGCCCTTTATACCTCTAATAAGCTATCTTTGATGAGTAATATAACCTTTTGTGGTATAATTCACATACAATAGATATAATGGCTTCTGAAATAAACAGTAAGTGATTACATAATGATATGGATTACTATGGTGCATAAGCATCTGAATGTACACTATTATATACACAAAGGAGTGTCCACCTGAGTGTCTGTACAGATCAAGTACTGTAAAACAGCAGTCAGTCTTTGCAACCAGCAGAAGGACTCCATTTTCTGTTCATACTTTGCATTCTGTTTACATTTGCCAGTTATTTCTAGTGCCTCTTCAGCATAAAACAAAACAATGTGTTGCTGGGTAAATAAACCATGACAAAAGAGTATTACTACCTTGTGGTTAAACTGAGAACTCCCATAAATATCTATACTAAAAAAAATTATGCTCTGTAGATTGTACCAGATTTAGGTTTTCAAAGGCTTTCTAAATAAATAAGAACATTTTGACCCTTTTTCTGTCTCATTTGAAGACCCCTTTTCTGTCTCATTTGAAGACCCCTTTCATTGGGTTTTCAGGAACTTGAAGCACTGTGATACTTCAGCCAACAAGTGCACTGTCCATACAAAAAGCCATGTGACAGGAGACTGCAGTAAGCTGTTGCACTGCATTTATATTCCAAGCTTGGATAAAGTGCAATCCTGGTATCAAACCACTCAAAGACTGAGAAGAAAAGAGCTTGAGTTGCCATAGTTATAAGCAAGTGAGTTTTATGAAAGGCCCTCCTTCATTCATTCTAAATTAAAATGTGGCCAAACACACAATATGTAGTGTAATAATACAATAAAACTCCTAGGTAATGAACTAAAAGAAATATAAAAAAAAAAACTTGAAAAGCCTGGGAAGAGAGGGGTGACAAGTAATAGCTAATTTCAGGGTTATCCCCTCTGTCTCTTGTTCTAAGGTAGAGAGTAAGTCATTTAAATGAACATGTACATCATACATTAAGGCTTACAGACTGTTTTGTTTTTCAAAACCCAGGGTCAGACATTTTAAACAGCAGAAACTGAAGCACACTGGATGAATTTCACCCCATACATAACTAAGTGCAGTTGGAGCCTGACTTTTAAAGGTGGGTGTTCGAATTTCTGCTAGCTGCAGAGGTCTGCTGAATAACCTCACTTGTTAAACCACAGAAAATGCTGCCACAAATGTTGCATTTTCACACCCCGGACATGGCTAAGGTTGTCATTCATTTTTGTATGTCGATTGCATGGCACACTAACCATGATTTCATGGCAGAAAAATAAACAAGTTAGTACATTGTATCAATTTGTTTGATAGAGGCAAAGGATTTGCCAAGGGCATTAAAAATACAGACTACTCCTTAGTCTAATGCAAGCCAAGACTTCAGACAAATATCCATGGCTTAAGTTCCTTCTATCAATATAATGGCTTCCAAAACTGATAATTGTGTTAAAGAGCCAGGATCATGAATGCTTAAGCAAGCTTTACAGACAAATTTGACAGGTATGCTGCGGTGTCTATTCAATGCATTCATTTAGTTTAACTAATTTGTCTTTCTGAAGTTTGCTTATGATGCAACACATTCTTTGTTTAATGCATAGCACTGTATTTTTCGCTGAAATTGTCTTTATACACTGGTATGGCATTGTAGCAAAGCAGGTGAGACATAAAAGGAAAATCCTATCCTGGAAATGTTATAGCTGTAGACAGGTTCCTCTGCCTAACCTTCATGTATTGAGGGAATCCATAATGTCTGGCATTCAGATGATCTTTTAGGGATTGGCAGCACTGTTAGAGAGCCAAGAATTCATATTCACACTAATATCAAACAAATGATCTTGACAACACTACTTGTAAAATCTAAATGAAGTGTAATTCTGAATGCTCAGTATAGAAGTGTCATAAAATAATTGAGCATAACAGCATTTCTACTGCAGTGTGTGTTTCAGTATGCATGTTGGCCACTGTCTCTTTTCCCTGGATAAAATTAAAATATTCAATAAATGAATGTTCACTGAATTGAATATTCAATGTTTTACGTTCGATGAACAGAGGTTCGATGTATTTCTTATTCGATACCTGAACATAGACCCGCTATAGCCACTGGGTTCCACAGCAGAAATATTCACCAAGGAGGAAGTAAGACAGCATTGCACTGTGTAGCACATGGTCACAGTGTGCTGTGCAAAACAACATATACTTTATGTTCTGTAATGTCGTTAGCATAGCATAGTATGATAATAAAGGTTAACACTTTGCTAATGGGGCAATATGCTTCTCCTTAGGAATGTGGTGAAAGGTAATGGAGTGTTTTACATTTTACATTTCCCGCACAGTAATGAATTTACTCATGTTTGCATTTATACAACCTGACTGTCATAAAATTATAAAGTTTGGCATTTATTATTGTCTTCTACATAGTGGCACAGCGGTAGTGTTGTTGCCTTCACAGCAAGAGGTTCTCCTGTTCGATTCTTGGCTGGAGTGCCTTCTGTGTGGAGTTTGCATGTCCTCTCCGCGGTCGAGTGGCCTCCGAAAGCAACTGCCAACCATTAGCGGACTGGAGTTCCGTTGTGGCGACCCCTAACCGGGAAAAGCCGAAAAGACAATAACAGGCTGTGAAATGCCAGTGTGTCACACTGTACTACCTAAAATGTCAATTCACAGATGGTGATTTTCACAGAAAGGTAAAACTGTCTGACATTAGCTTGGCTGTTCTGATAGATTCAGGACAGGATAATCATCAAACTAAATTTGACTGCAGTGTATGTTGTTTTCCTCTCTCTCACATTTTCTCATCTTTCTCTTGCTCTTTTTCTAGCATGTTCTCTGTTTCTGAGACCCAGTAAAATAGCAGTCTGAGTGAGAATGCTTAAACTGAAGTGAGCATGTAATGGGAGGCAACATAGTTCACCCTCACTTCCTTCACTGTCACTGCAACTGTATACTTTTTAATTATTTCACAGCATTAAGGATGCTTTGTGTTGTGTGTTCTCATACCCTTTACAAAGCCCCATCACAGACTGCAGCGCAGACAGCAATAAAAGTATGTGAGTCTGATGTAGTTTGAGATATAGCTTTATGCATGATTTTAATAGTAGACTTCATCTGTAAAGATTCTGTTAATGGACTCCACAGTACAGTGTATTATGAATAATATTTAGCTTTGAGAGGTGCTACGAAATAAAGTGCAGGCTGCTTTAGTACAGAATTTTAAGAAGTGGCAAAATACAGATAAACATAAATGCATAGGTATTCTATGTGACATACATTATCTAACTAAATAGCTATCTCACAAAAATAAACAAAAGAAGATGAACACTGCCTATTTCAAAAGGTTGCTTTCATTCTAAGGAGTAGTTTTGTTTCTTTTTTATGAAGGTATATAGCCATCATTTCAGAAAGAAGTTTCCTTAAGAGATGTGTAATAAGGAAACTGTAACTCAGGTGCTCACAGTATGAACAAAAGGGATGCAAGTAATACATTTTTGTATATGTCACTCCCAATTTGATCCTTTTAAGAAAAACTGGGTCCGTTATATCTTTGCAGCAGGCAATTCTACAAACAATTCAGGGGTTTCAATTCTAATCAGAAGTAATGGTCTTTTCCAGGTGACACAGAAAAAGAAAGATTTGAATATTAGATTTTTCACAGCAGAATACACAAGCCTTATATTCTCTCATCTTATTGTTTTTATCTCAATGTATGCAAAAGTATAGCTTCTTCATACTTTCATCAGGTAGCAGTGTTTGATAACCATGGCATAAAAATAGGAAGGTACCTGAACCTAGCCCTCGGCTCTTCTCTTGACAAGCTTGGAGCTTTATCAGTGCACAACAAACATAATGTGCCACTCCTCATCAAACATTAATGCTTTTGAACCCTTTGACCTTTATTGTACATTGCTTCTTCAAGGACAGGATCTTATATTTTCAACTTCATATAGATCATGGCAAAGAAAAGACTTTTACCACATCTGGAAATCTTTCTGGAAATCGGAACTCAAATACTATTCTGAATCCCACGCATTTTCTGACCATTCGCTCATTCAACTACAAGTAGAAATTTTCTGATAGCTAATCAGAGATTAAAGTCTCTCTTTCTTAAAAACAAGATATTGTGGATCAAATGATATTGCTAATTCAAATACACATGGAGTGGATATTGATATAACATTTGATGCTGAACGGGAAGCTTTCAGATCAGCCATAAGGTGCATCATTGTCAGAAACTCCACATAACTGACAAAAATGCAGTAAGGAAATGATACCTTAACTGGATAAGAAAATAAGAAACTGCTATGATCTGAATAAATTATGTCAGTAATCAATTTTCGGTATCAGCTTTAAGTAATTTATGCAGCCAATCAGTTCTGCTTTTGCTATTCCTTTAAAATTACTGGCCATCTCATTAAATTTAAATCATGGTTCCACTAATATAGTTTTAGTAAAAGACAATTATTATTTTATACGTCTAGAAGAAATATTGATTGCTTTTAACATTATTTATCTTAATATTTATTCTTCTTCTATTTCTGATATTGATACACATGTACTTAATAATTTCACACTACCACCCCAAATATAAAATTACTTTGCTAAGTAAAGATGTCTGTCTTCAAAAAGTAATAAATACTATGTCATATGTTAAACATGGTAAAATTCTGGGTCTGAATGAATTTGATGCTATTCTTTTATTTTAAAAAAATCAGACTTCAGCCAGTACCCATTTTATTGACACTGTTTAACCACATTAGTTCTTACAGTAAATCTGATTGATATGTAAATTAGGCCAAAATATATCATCCTGAAACCCAGTTCAGAACCTAGAATTCACGGTAAAAGATCATGCATCAGATGTCACCTCCTTTGTAGATGACATTACTATAAATTAATTAATCCTAATACTACTGTTCCTAAATGACTGAAGATAATTGGCAGTTATAGCAAAGCTTCCATTTCCAAACTGTAGTTAACTAAATTTACCTTTCTGTCTATTAAAGACGTAAATATACTAACAAGCTCTTCTCTTGCTTCATCTGTTAATATATCTCTCAATGAAGTAAAATGCCTAGGAGTAAGATATAAACCAGATATTCCTTCCACAAATTTTGATAGTCTTATGAAAAAGGTCAAATTGAGCCAAGCTATATGGCACAACAACCATCTTCATGATCAGGTTTGACTCTGAATCAGTATTTCAGAAACATTTTCTGGTAAGCATTACACACTATTTTTCTGAATCCCACTGTGAGCACCTTTCAAGAAATGAAAGCAAATCAATCTAAAAGGGAAATATAGAATATAATTTCTAGGCTGTTGCATTATGATAATGCAAAGGTTTAAAGAGATGATAATACTGCGGATGCTAAAACAGTCAGAAGGTGAGAAGATGAAAGATGGAAGAGGGTGAGAGAGGAGGTTAGGAGTTCTTAAAAGACTTAAAAAGTATGGAAGTTACTGAAGGCAAAATCGTTTTTGCTTAGAACACTTTTCTGCATATTCACTTTATACAGACATATGATACGGTTGGAAAATGAAGAAATGCACAAACGTTACTTCACCTAGGGAAATTATGGTCTGTCTGCCTGCTATTTCACTACATGCTCCTAATTTAAAAAAGTTTTAAACTATGCATGAACCATGATACTTAAATTAATTTGAATTAAATGTGACCAATGTGGGATATACCATTAAAAATGCATATTTCCCTTGCTTACCTTCATCGGCATCAGTTGCATTAAGACCTATGATATCGGATCCGATAGGTAGATCTTCCCTCACTGTAACATTGCAGTGATCCAGACTAAAGACTGGTGGATTATCGTTCACATCCAGCACATTGAAATAAATAGTAAGAATGAAGATTCTGTTCACAGCAACTACTTTCATGAAGAAAACATAGTCCTGTTCAAGCTCATAGTCTAATGATCGGGACAGAATAAATTCCCCACTGTCAGGATTCATTATCAAGACTCCATCTCCATCGTCTTCTACAATGGAATAACTATATTTGGAACTCTTTTGTTCCGGGAAAACATCTGCAAGTGATCCAACAACTGTACCTATAGGGAAAATATAAATGGTGTGAAATAGGACCAAGGGATAATAGCTACTATTACAGAATTCATTTAGACAAATGTATTTCTTTGATATAAACACTTTCAAATATCCGTATATGGGACTGCAAGTATGACAACATGTTTATGCACAGATGCATACACAAATGCATATGCATCCATGTATCACACACACACACACACACACACACACACACACGTGTCCCCCCTACACAGAGGCAAACGTATACACACACACACACACACACACACACACACACACACACACACACACACACACACACACACACACACATACACATGCATGTGTATACAGAAAATCAGGCAAAGAGATAAATGGATACGTGTGTGTGTGTGTGTGTGTGTGTGTGTGTGTGTGTGTGTGTGTGTGTGTGTGTGTGTACACACACACAGGTGCACAAAGAGACATACACGTATAATATTTGCAAGGTCTATTTTATGGAACTGAGTTGCTGGGCTGCAGCTACTCTACCTTTTTTTACTTAACATATATCTTATTTCACTAAAGTATGCTTGTTTTCATCTCTGGAATTGTTATAGCGAAAACAGAAGTCAAGCAACACACAGATTATAATGTGCATGCATTTCTTTGTACCCTTACAGAACGACAGTAACTAGGCAGCCCAGATGAAAGACTTAGTTCTCCATTTTGAATAAGACCATTATATCATATAACATCTTCTACTGCTTTAATGTTCTTAAAGTGCCATTTACATGCAGGCCAGTTGGGTTATCAGGAAGTGGCCATTTTACAGACCTTGATTGGCCTTGGCAATGTCAGTTAAAGCAGATGAAAGAGAAACTAAAAGAGTATGTGCACAAAATCAACAGGCTATATAACAGAAGGAAGAAAATCATGGCAAAAATTAGGAGGTGCAGCACCCAACAGCCATCAATGCTAATAAAATAAAGCAACAGCCATCAATGCTAATAAAAATGACTTGGTTTCAATCAAAAGCATTTTAAAACTTAAGGCTTTAGTAAGACAATAACAAACATGTTTTCTTAATAGGCATTTTTGTTTATTATAATACATCTTCATTAATAGCTCACTGATAAATATATATATATATATATATATATATATATATATATATATATATATATATATATATATAATATATATGGTTCTAGGTCATAAGATCGACAGCCACTCTCACCGACAACAAAAACATCGACACCACATTATCGACAAACCATAAACACGACACCTCACATGCCCAACAAACAAGTAACCGACGGTCCACAAACACAAAACCCCACACACTGCACACACCACAATAACAACAATCAACTAACAAAATACATCCCCTTATCCAAAAACCACACACAGAACACAAGCACACCAAAATCCTCACAAACCCACACTAAACCTCACACACACAACTACGTCCAACCCTAACCCAAACCCTTACCCTAAGGTCCGTCACTATCGCACACTCAGCTAACCGCGCCCTAACCCTAACTCACTTAACCCACCCCTAACCCAAAAATACCACTACCGCACACTTACATAACCCGCGCCCTAACCCTAACTCACTTAACCCGCCCCTAACCTAAAAAACTGCCACTACCGCACACTTACCTAACCCGCGCCCTAACCCTAACTCACTTAACCCGCCCCTAACCCAAAAAATACCACTACCGCACACTTACCCAACCCGCGCCCTAACCCTAACTCACTTAACCCACCCCTATCCCCACAGACTGTCACTATCCACACTTACCTTAGTCGCACCCTAACGTCCGTCACCACCGCATACTCACACAGCCTTCTTTCCAACTCACTATCCCTGGCGTCGGAGTTTTCATCCGTAGCGTCGGTCTTCCGAGTGTCGATCATCTGGCGCCCGCTCATGCGTTGTCGGTTATCTCAGCTGTCGATCTTCTAACCTACACCCATATATATATATATATATATATATATATATATATATTCTTGTTTGTATCATAGTGCATGTAGTTAGTTTTTATTAGCATTGATGGCTGTTGCTTTAAAAGGAGGTGGGTTTTGTTTTATTGAATTGATGACATCATCATTTTATTGTATTTAAGTGTTTTGATGTGAATTTTGTATTGTCTGAAGAAGTTTACACGACTGAAGTAAACGAAAGCGCTAACTTTAAGAGTACCTGGTTCCAGCGTGGTTTTTCTTTTCTTTTTTTGATACATCAAATATAACTCCCCCTGCTATCACTAGGGAAAGAGGTCCTTAATGCTCTCTCTAAAGCCAAGAACACTGTATCAATGGGCCCAGACAATATCCCAGGATGCCTTCTAAATAGCGTGAAATATAAACTATCAGTGCCTCTGGAATTGCTATTTAACTATAGCCTCCAAACAGGCTTGTAAATGTTTCATCTTCCAAGCCCCTGCTTATACTTATCAAGGGTATCACAACTTGTCAGCGATTTGGGATGCATGGCTATGCTTAAAAACACCTATGAACCTATAAACCTATGAATGTGGCACAGAAGCGTATTTTTTTATTGCTTTCTTTACTTTGGTAAATCCCAGGAAACTACAAAAGAACACTGCTAGTATTATGTTTTGTTTTGTTTTTTTTTTTCTTGAGAACCGGGCTGCAGTTTTTAAGAATATTATTTATTTGGTTGTAAATCTATTTTTTTTTTTTTATTCAGACTTTGTTTATTTAATTTCCAAGTAACAAATTTAATTTTGCTAGGTCTTAAAAATGCAGATATTCATTTAGAAAGAGCAAACATGTGACAGGGGAATATGATTTAATTTCCTTACAATGTTGCGGCTTGTCTTACTGTCCAGGTTATATTTCCTTCTTTACAGGCTCATTCTCCACATATTCACCATGTGTCTCTGCCAGCTTCACAGGGATCTTTTTACAGCCCAGTGACCTGCTTTAGTTGTACTCTGTAAGTTCTGTGCTGATCTTACAGTTATCTTTTTTATAATTTTGTCATGATCTGCTTTAGCTGCAATCTTGCCTTCTTTTGCCATTGTATGTCAAAAACTACATGAACATGTTCCACTTGGTATTGGTAAGAAAAATGCATTTTCTTTCTTTGGTTTTAGTTTGAGAGATGGAGGGAGCTGAAGTCAAAAAGGCACAGGGGTGTTCACTTCACTTGTGTTGTGTAGATGTAGAGATCAGTTCCGGAGTTCAGTAAGCGCTTTACATGTCCTTTGTACTTCTCAGGCCTGGTATGAAGCCCTATTCAAAAGAGTCTATATTAGATAATCGAACATTTGAAAATTCAACTACCATATGGTTGACACCATATGATTAAACTTTCAAAAATTTAATAAAAAAAAAAAAACAACATAAAACACCTACCTGAATGCCTGCACCCCTTGTGGGGGGGGGGGCTGTGCCCCCACACCCCCATTCTTTAAATATACCAACTCTGAGATCGTACTACAGTGCAGAAAAGGAAATCTTCCCATTCCGCACTGTACTGACATCTCCATTACAACGTTCGAACATTCAAAAATCCGATCATATAGTGTAGAGCATATGAGATTCAGAATTTTGAATGTTCGAACATTCAGTATAGATCCAGTTGAAAGCATCATAATTGCTGTAAGCTTTGCTGAAAGATTGGTGGCGTAATACATTGTCTGATGCAGAGTTCTGTGGTTCTGTTTGGTCCATTGCTTGCAAAACCAAGCTGAGTGTTGATGGTTACTGTTTTTAAATAATCGGCTATGTTATTCTGCTTCTGATCTGGCAATTCCTGGTGGTCTTATGAATGTCAGGAAAATTGTCTTTTGATTTAATACATTATTTTTCTCATTGAAACCTGGCTTACAAGAGCACAACTTCTACTTAACCTGAAAAAAATCAAACTCCTCATCTTTACCCCAAAAACTCACACTCCTAACAAAGCATCTTTCAAAACCTTCCTGGCAAATGGCACTGAAATTGAATTAGTCCACCATACCAAACTATTAGAAGTCATAATAGATGATAATCTTAAATTTGACTTCCACATCCAAAGCAATATAAAAAAAAAACATCAAAAACTAGGCATACTTTACAGAAACACACATTTTCTGAGCACATCCACAAAAATTACTCTAGCTGAAACTCAGCTTCTGCCCTCCATACCCTATGGAGTACCACTTCTAACCAATTTACAATCCTTCATAAAAAACAAACTTGAAAGCTGCAAAAATTGCCAAGTTTGCTACTAATTCATCCTCCTTTACCTACCACTGTAAAGCTCTGCATATCCTTAGCTGGCTGGAACCCCCCCTCCACCTCTCCTACATTCAACTTATAATGGTACATAAAAATCATACACAAAACATTAACCTGCCCAGCTCTCACCCCTTTAATCAATATGTATTTCCCTAAAAGAGCTCTTAGATCAGAAGAAAAACAATTTCTCACCATAAATAAACAGAATAAATATCCTGGACATAGCCTAGACTTGTACTCAGTAGCAAAAAAATGGAACTCCTTACCGATAACCACCAGAACTATTTCTAACCTTCCCACCTTTAAATACTCTCTACAATAACACCTTACAAAATCATGGACCTGCTCTTGTGCCAGTCCTGGCTGAACTTACTCACTATACTTCACTCATCCCCTTCTACCTAGATCATGCTCACAATCCTCTCCAGCCTCCTATTCCACTCCTTTTTGTTTACACCACTACCTCACCTTATTTAATTCATCTCTGCAGACCTTTCCTGTACCTCTTTCCTCACCTAAGCTACCTGAAGACCCCCTGCCTTGCACTCTTCTTATAACCTCTTTTCTCCATCCTTCTTCTGTATATAAAACTCCACAAAAAAAAATCCACAAAAAACTAGGAGCGTTATACAGAAATAAGCAACTTCTCACCAAAGCAGCAAAGATTTCAATAGCAAATGCCCACCTTATCTCCACCCTACTTTATGCCTCTCCAATATACACCAACTTAAGGCAATGCGATCTAAACAAGCTAGAGACCTGCTACAACAAAATCGCCAAATTCGCCACAGGGGCATCCTACCGTAGTCACCACTGTCTCTCACTTGCTGAACTGGGCTGGCTTGAATTCCCTTCCCTCCTTCAATGGAATCAACTCTCACTTGCCCACAAACTAGTAAACCATCCACTAAATGTCCCATCCCTCCAGAATCTACTCCAACCCTATCGCACCACCAGACCACTAAGATCCAGCAACAAAAATCACTTGCAGATCACTAAAGACAATAACTCTGCTGGTGAGGCACTATTCTCTTGCACCATAGCCAAATTATGGAACTCCCTCCCACCCACAATTACCTCCATACCATCATGCACCCACTTCAAAACTTTACTAAAAGCACACCTAAAAACATGCTGGCTATGCCCTTGCAACTCCCACTCTAATATCACCCACCCCATCCAACCACTACCTTTCTTTCCTCTCCACTAACTACCTTGATTATAGCAAGCTCAGATTCTCATAGGTCTAGTACTTATTATACAGCAGGAGCTTCTTATTTTAACATTTGTTAATGTCTGTTATATACTTCACAGATAAAGATTCTAGTTGTCTACTGATGTACTATGTTCTTCACCTGTAAATATGTTGTAAGTAATTGCTATGTTAAATTGTTAATCGCTATGTAATCCAATGTAACTACTGTCTGTTTATTTTAACTGTGGAGCTTTTCTCCCCGGGCCTCCGCTGAAAATGGACCTACGTCCAGTCGGACACTCCTGGTTAACAAATGTAAATAAATAACAAATAAATATAGCCATAATATGAATACCTCTCTCATACTAAGACATCGCTCGACTTCAGCTCACTGCCTCTACTCATGTAGTCTCTGATATCTCTTTAAATATCTTATTAGAATTGCCTCAGGTCTCATTTATCACATACTAACCTATGTAACAAATAATATGACTACTGAGTGTTTCCTCACATATTTTCTCCAAGTCATATTGTTGTTTTTCATTGCGCTTTACTATGAAACATGTTCAATGTTTTATTCTCATTACATTTTTTTCACACTTATGATTTGCAGCGTAATATGATACTTCGTGATTTAAAATATTTGTACTTGATGTTTTGTAGTGTAACATGAAACTTTGTGATTTAAAAATGTTTGAAATTGATTTTTGAAAGATTGTGACTGTGGAGCTTTTCCTCTCTGACCCTCTGCTGAAAATGGTCAATTTCTGGCAAAGTCAGACTTTCCTGGTAAACAAATGCCAAATAAATAAAATGAATAAATAATGTTTAGTTGGTAACTAAGGATATTGAAACAACAGCTCAGGTTTCATGTCCACACTGAAGACTGTGTGGAGGTGGAAATATCGTACTGTCAGGGCAGCCATAAGTTTATTACAAGTGATTCGAGTGAACGCAGATGAAACAGACTCAATAAAATATGTTCTTTTTCTCTTCCTATTTACCTTTTTTCCCTCAAAACCAAGTGAATATCCCTGTTTTCTCTTTGGATCTGATATTTCTATCAACCTGGGATTGCACATTGTGAATAATCTAAAGGATTGCTGCATTACTTTTTATCAGACCATACAAGTTAATGGCAGATGATGATGATGAAATTGAACCTACTTTAGTAACTGGGAGCCCATTTGCTTGAGTTCCAACAACTCACTATTGACTGCTCAAAAATGTACATGCTCACAGCTGTCAGTGAGTTAAAACTGTTTTTTTTTGTTTTGTTTTTTTTTTTTTGCTAGGGGTGACGTGGGGGGCTCTGTCCTCACACCCTAAATCTCTAAATATGCTGACTGCAAGGCTGAACCGACTTAGTGTAAGTAAATTTAGACATACAGTTTCTGCATTCCAGAATCTCATATGCAGATGTACAGATGAGCAAATAAGCCACAAGCAGCTAAATAATCAAAATGTAGACGACAGCTGTGGAGGTCAGGTGAAGTGTAACAACTCAGAAAGTTTACACATGTGCCTGCATAACTTTTGGATTGCACTCTGTAAGGCAGTGATAGGTATGTTTTTATCGTCCTTAAGGACCACTTTCAGCCTGGCATCTGACAGTGCCTTTTGCCACTGATAGCTGGTACACCCAACAAAGCATTGCAGACACTTGGAATTCCCACCTATTGCCCACACATCTAGAATCCTGTACCAAAATGCTCTTCTTAACAACAAATTCGGATCTACAGATTCCCTGATCTTCAGTCTCACAGACTGCAGCTTCAGAGAAAGCATTTACATGCAGGTATTCAATGATTAGTCACACGAAATCATCTACAAGGACTTCCATTAGCTGACAAGATATCTTTCATCCAAAATGATTCTAGTCTATGAATAGGCAGATTGTCACTGCAACATTAGGCTGAATGGATGTCTGTACCTTTACAAGTGGATATAGTTCATCAGTGTGAATTTATATCTGTTAGAGTCCCGTATGAGCTCCTGTAAAAGTTCTGAAAGTTCTTATCTATGAATATTTTGACTGCCACTTTCAGAGATGTAAGGCAACATAGATTTCTATACCAGCTCACATGATTTTGGTATATGGTTGCCCAGTTTGGCATCTGAACAAATAGCAGCCTATGTGGACTGTTATATCATATCATTTGCAGAGAGAATCACTCCTTAATTTTACCAAACAAACAGACAAAATCATCTCTTAGGCACTTATTCAATTAAAATGATGTCATTATTTTGCCCACCTCCATACCCAAGCCTCAGTAAAGCAGTAGCTAAAACTGTTCTAATTCCCAAACTTGAATATGCGCTCCTGCTACTGAGCACAAAAAGCTTACAACATGTTGGTTTTAGACCCACCCATAGTGCTACTGCGGCCTTTTAACCTTCACAGATGCTATTGGTAAAGCCAGAGACAAAGGCAAACTCATTTCCTCTGTATTACTTGATCTCTCTAAAGCTTTTGTTCTAGTCTGTCACCAAACATTCCTCTGTCAGTTGTCGTCCCTCGGGCTATCACAATCCACATTACTATGGCTTAACAACTACGTAACCAATAGATACCAGTCTGTTATGGCTCTCCATCTCTTCATCTCTTCTTCCTTCCTTTCAATATTGGTGCACCATTCTTGAACCTGCAGTTTTCATAATATTCACTAACAATCTACAAAAATCCCCTCAGCAAGCTTCCCTCATACAGTATGCTGTCAATATTACCCTAATATGCACCTCAGATAACCTCAGACATTTTCAAAGAATTACTCTAAGATACCTTTAGCTTTATTGAAAGTTGGTTACAGGATAATCACCTGCTACTAAATCCCAAAAAAACAAATTACTTCTTTTTTTTCCAGAATTCAATTTCTGTGAAAAAAAAAACAACTTTAAAATTTCTTCCTTACATAATACCATGACTGAAGTTACTTCACATAAAAAACTGACTTATCATGACAATTGATGACAATCTTAAATTTGATTTATATATCTACAACAGCATAAAAAAAACATCAAAAACCAGGCACCCTTCATAGAGTAAAGAAATTCCTTACATGTAACTCTAGCTACCACTTACCTCTTACTGTCTCTCCTAAATGAAACACCTATCATGACCAACCCACAAGCCTCACTTAGTTCCAAACTTGAATAATGCTGCAACAAAGTTGCCAGTTTTACTTGCAAAAAACCTTACCAGGCCCACCACTCTTTAGCACTAAAAACACTTAACTGTCTCAAACTTCCTCACTCCCTGTCTTATATCCGGCTTGTCCTAACCCACAAAATTATCTATACCCTGTTTGCCTGCCCAGAAGTTAGCCCTATACTCTAATTCTGTCTACCAAACCATTTCCTCCAGTCAAATGATAAGCAACTGCTTAATATCTATAAACGACAAAGGGTGGCTGGGGTCAGTCTCTATTCCAATAATGTGGCTACAACTGGGAATAAAATTCCTGTATCATTCAGGCCTATATCACACCTTCATCTTTTCATACCATAACTAAAAAACTTCCTCTCTACCTCTTGGCTTTGTCCCTGTTCTTCATCTGGGACATAGCTTTTCCTAACATCCTTTGTCACCTTGTTATATCTCCCTTTAAAGCACTAAATCATTTAACCTGCTTATCCCCTTGCAATAATTTACTTTATTGTAGCACTTAAACTACTGCACCTACTTCTAATTAGCACAACCAAATTTCTATTCCATCATTACTTCTCTTTTAACACTTAAGCTTGCTTATCCCCTCTAATACCTCGCTGTAATGTATGTCTTACATTATTCTTACATATCTAATACATCACTCTTCTATCTGTAAATTCTTAATACAATGCTGTATATTAATATTTGTGAATATCATTACAAATTTTATTATACAAACTACTATGCTATGTATATGCCGTGACTGCATTATAAAATTTGTTATTGTAAATATTCATAGGATCATAGGAAGTTGCTAGGCTAATGGCCCTATGGTCCTTAAAAGCCCAGCCAAGTTCTACGCTTATTTCCATGATCAGCACCAACTGCCCTGTCCAAGAGGGACACAGGTGGAACTACTGGGGTGAATTTATGGTTACCCATCCAATTGGCCAGATTGCGTTTGAAGAGGGCCATTGAGGTGTTCTGTTTAACATGAAGTGGGAGCTCATTCCAAAGGTGTTGTAACCTCTGGGAGACAAATCTGTCCCTCCAGCAGGTTCTATTAGTGTCATGTACAAGCTTAAGGTCTTTAGAGCAAATAGCCTGTGTACCATTTGACTTAGAGATATGCAGCATTTCCAATAAAGCAGGGTCAAAGATTGCCCTATATACAAGGCATAGATCGCCTCTAAGTAGTCTGTATGAATCAGAATAAAGTGTCACTGATTTCAGATGATCCACATAGGACAGATGCTGAAGACCTTGAATTTTCCTTGTGAGGAACCTTTGTGGTCTCTCCAATTGTTGCAGGTGCTTCAAAAGGTACATACCAAAAGGGGAGTTGTACTCAATTATTGGCCTGATGAGGGAAGTGTAGAGAGAGGTTATAAATTCTTTTTTTCTGGATGCAATGCCCTTACTTAAGAGATGAGCAATACAAAATGCCCTTCTTACCACTGTGGAGACATGATGATCAAAGGTAAGGTTGCTGTCAACATGTGTGCCCAGGTCTCTCACCACTGAGTGCATACTTAGGATGTTGTTATTGATGTGATAATTAGCAGGAACATCACTCTTACCAAAATAGATGATAATGCATTTTTTTGCATTGAGTTTAAGGCCATGTCTTTGGCACCAATCATTTGTTTGTGTAAGACCCTCTTGTAGGATGTTGACATTATTAGGAGATTCTATCACCACTCCCAATTTGCAGCCATCAGCAAATTTTGTCCACCACAGACCTTTAGTTTTTGATTATACTTCAAAGAATTAGATTCTAAACATTAGAGGTCCCTTGACTAATCTTTGTGGAATACCACTCATTACAGGTTTTGATTCCCCTATTTTGATTATATGGGTTCTATCAGCAATCCATTTAGTGACCTATCTAATGATATAAGGGTTGATACCTAGTTGGGTGAGTTTGTCAATGATGCCTGAGTGGGGGATAGCCTTGGCTAAGTCTAGGTAGGCTGTATGCACAGATTTCCCCTCGTCCAGGGCCTTGGTGACTGTCTCAAAGAAGTCCACCAGGTTTAACAGGCATGATCTCCCTTTGACAAATCCAAACTGAGTAGGGTCAAGTGTTAGGAGATTACCTATATCTTTGTTGATATGGTCCATGATGATTCGCTCCATAGCCTTGCAGACAAGGCTAGTCAGTCTAATAGGTCTATAGTTTGTGGGGTCAGTGGAAGCACCACCTTTGTGCAAGGGAATAGCAGTGGCCATTTTCCTTTCAGCTGGGATGAAGCCAGTGCATAGACTATGATTGAAAAGAGTAACCAATAGTGTTGCTAATTCTTGTTGGAACCCCATATAGAACACAGCCTGGGATGTTATCAGGTCCCATAGATGCTGTGTTTTTGGCCTTAGAGAGGGAATTTATGACCTGCTCTTTAGAGATACATGGTAGGGGACAGGTGATAGTGATGTCATGGGGTACATGTGGCGGGGACAAAGGAGTGAAGTTTTTACAGAACCTGTCGGCCAGCAGGTTAGCTATGTCCACAGGCTCAGTATATGAGGTATCATTTAACTACCAGTTTGCACAAATCTAGGCTTTTCCTTTTAGGTTACAGCTGTAACTAAAGAATGCCTTATGGTTGTCCTTAGTTGAGGAAGCTAATTTGGATTCATAGTTTGCTTTAGAGGACTTCCAAGTACTCTGGTTTCCTCCCACATCCCAAAGACATGCTATAGGTGGATTGGACACTCTAAATTGGCCGTAGATGTGAGTGGGTGCATGTTTGTGCCTTCTGTGGAAGGTTGAGCACCTGCCTGGAAACTTGACACCATAAAAACTCCACTGCCACTTGTTTTGCAGACCATTGTCCCGCTGTGGTGACCCCTAACTGGGAAAAGCTGAAAGGAGAAGAAGTTTGCTTGGAAGACTTCACAAGAAGTCTTATTTGCTTGTTTAAGCTGAAGTGGGAGTGTTTCCAGTTTAGGACTAGCTCCCTCTAATTCTTAGACAGCAATTTCTTACTCTTATTGTAAAGCCTGTTAATGGCAGTTGTCCATCAGCCAAGTTTGCCCTTCCTTGAGGAGCTTGTTTTGGTCTTATCAGGTATGGCCGAGTCAATACAGTTACACAGGTGTTTGTATAAAGCATTGGTGTAGAACTCAGCATAGCTGCCAGTTCCATCTGAGGGGAGAGGTGCAGTGAAGCTATCCCATAAGAGGTTATAGTCTGCTTTGGAGAATTTTTTTTTAGTTTAGTTACTGCCGGGGGGGGGGGTCAGGTGTGATAGTTATTTTGAATGAGACTGATTTGTGGTCAGATCTCAGCAGGGAAGACCTCACAGTGGGGGTGCTACAGTGGTCCCCCATATTGGTAAGCACCAGATCTAGGGTGTTGGCATCCCTTGTGGGAGTGTCAACTAACTGGTCCAGGGCATTGGAGTTAACAAAGTCGAGGAACATTTAGACAAGTGTGTTTGAGCATGAGTAATTTACCCAGCCAATGTATTAGTGCCAGACTGATGTCTTAAGGATTTTAAAACTGTTGGTAGTTTTTATTTTGGTTGTTAATTGAAAAAGTGATTGAACAACATTTGCCAAAGTATGGTGGAATGTGCTTATTTTGGAGCTGGAGCTAAACATGCTAGCAATAATGAAGTCAGGGGTAGAGTGCTTGCATGATTTTAGGTTAGGCCTTATGGGTTCTGTTATGAGCTGAAGGAGGAATTTACAAATGTCTGAAGAAAGATCATTGTAGTTGAGACTGAAGTCTCTTAGTATGAGAGTGATATTAATTTGGGACTGTTAGCCAGTATGTTATTGGCTTTGAATTTGTTTAGGGAGGAAGGGTGTGGCACATGGGCTACAGTGATCAGTAGTGGTTTGTTTCTATAAGTGGGATAATTCATCAAAATCCAGTTAGGACTGGAGATACAGGTGGAATTTCCTTGAGCAATAATTCTTGAGTTTGGGTTATTTTTGTAGATAATTAGAGAGCTTCCTCCAATCCTTTTGCCTGGTGTGGTGTCATAGACTAAGTCACAGGAGGGTAGAATGTACTGAACGTTGGGGAATTTTGTATGAGGCAGAACTCTGTGATTGTTAGAATGTCTCAGTTGATCTATGACATAATTCTGTTCATATGGACTTGCTTGTTTTTGATACTATGGGACTTGAGGAGGGTGCAAGTTGCGGTGGAAAAGAGTGATTATGCTGTTGAGCGAAGATTGTTAGTGGCCCTAGGTGGGTTCAATATTTTCTGTTAGAAGGAGATATGAAGATTATAGGGAGTAGCCTGAAGGTAGAAGCTGGGGTTTTTGGTAAGGCAAAATATGTTTATGTTTACTCTAGAGTCTGAGGAAGCGATTTGTTATTTATCGCGAAAGCGTTTACATTATCCATTAAACCTTTATTATTTTGATGTCAGCCGTGGTCAGTTCGCTTTATTCTTTTTATACATATGGTAATATCACAGGTAAATCCATAGTGATATACACCGATGCATCACTCACCAGGATGAGCAAAGAAACGGTAAAAGTAATGTGTTTCTCAGGTGCCAGGATTTACCGTGTCACTATAGCAGCGAAGTTCCTTCACTCAAGGTATACATATGACTTGGTCATTGTGTACCTGGGAATATATGTTTGAAGATGCACCTAACTGAATCATATAAAGAGGGACATAATGGAGCTCTCAGCATATGCATCTGATGTTGATATGAAACTAGTGTTGAGCAGCACCTTATAATCTCCAGCAATGATGTCTGAGTATAAACAAAAAGATAATTAACTGTAGCTACCAGCTTAGTCATTGGTGTAATTCTAAGGGAGATTCAATAGATATTAGCGTGGGACAAAATATAGACAGCTCTGTTTTGCTGAGATGGAATGCATGTCTCTCTTCATGGTTTTCACATACTGGCCAAAATTTTCTCTACCTGAATAGTGCCTTTTTCAGGCAAATCAGTCTCCTCAAACTGCCAACATAGTCAAACAAAATCAAGACTATATAAAGGTAGGGGTATTCAACACTAGAAGTCTGTATAAGAAGTTATACTCCTTACAAGCCTTCCTGACATTCAAAACAAAAATAGTTTTCTGTTTTGCTACTGAAACATGAATTCACTGTAATGACAGCATCTCTTTGGTGTCAGATTTTAATACCTATCACTCATTTAGACCTGCATCAGCAAAAAAATCAGTTACCGGCGGAAGCATGACCATATTCTTAAGAAGCTAAATCACATCATGAGTAATAAGAAAAGACAGTGACCTTGGTCTCTTCCATATCCTACTTACAGTAAAAACTCCATTCCATATCATAGCCAACTACTACAGCCCCTCCAAGTCACCCACAGCCCACGAGGCATATCTACTAAACCTATTCAACTCAACTATTCTACTGCACTTAAAATCACCTAGCTATGTAAATCATTTTTGAGTGGCTCCTGTCATTTCTTCTGCATTTTATGGTGTTTTCTTTGATTCTGAAGTTCTTTTGGTTGCTCCCATTAGGGGTTGCCACAGCGGATCATCTGTTTCCATTTCTTCCTGTCCTCTACATCTTACACTGTCACACCAACCACCTGCATGTCCTCTCTCACTACATCCAGAAACTTTATCTTAGACCTTCCTCTTTTCCTCTTATCTGGGAGTTCCATCTTTAGCATCCTTCTGCCAATATACCCAGCATCAGTCCTCAGCACATGTCCAAACCAAAGCAATCTCGTCTCTCTGGCTTTGTCTTCAAACTGACCAAACTGAGCTGACCCTGTAATATACTCATTTGATGTTGTCCTATCTCATCATCATTCTTAACTGGTTGGTTCGGAACTGATCCTCAGTTCTGGCTCAGATGTTTTTACAAGCTCAAGGTATTAAACCTTGTAACACAGGAGCTTCAACTCACAGTCTTAACCCTCTGCACCAACTGCCAGTCCATAAAGGTGGCCTTACTACTGACCCCAGAAGATACAGGCCCATCAGCCTGGCAAACCTCATTTGAAAGGCCATGAAAAACATTATAACAGACTTGATTAACTTTGATATTAAAAATCTTACCAGGCTAGATCTGCATCAATCTGGTTTTGTAAAAGATAGATCCTGCCTAATGAACATAGTTAACTTCTGTGAAAAGGTAACACAAGTTATTGACAGCAGTCACACTGTACACACCGTCTACCTTGATTTGGCCAAGGCATTTGGTGCCATCCCCCATGATAGCATAATTAATAAACTAAATGCATTACTAATATATTCCTATGTGGTAGGATGGATAGCAAATTGGATAAAAGACAGAATCCAATGGCAACATCAGAAAACATGACATGACCAATGGTGTCCTGCAGATCTCAGTGCCCAGGCCAATTTTGATCGGTATTTACTTCTTTGACCAACAGACTAAAAACCAAGACCCACGGCTAACCAAGCTTGCAAATGACTGAAGTATAAAAGTCATTATTAAATCCCACCACCCCAAAAGCAGAACCTCTCCAGCAGGAGCTTATAAATGCCTGATTTATTGAAAATAGGCTTAAATTAAATGCTAAGATATGCAACATTCTTGCATTTGTCATACAGACCGTACCCCCCAACCAGCATTTAGTGTTGATAACACTCCACTTCAAAATAAAAATCTAGCTAGAGACCTGAGAACCTGGATTGATAAATCTCTCTCCTTTGACCACCATGTAGAAACAATTATCACCAAGGAAATATCATCCAGATCTGAAGAGGTTATTGTCCCCTTGTACTCAGCACTGATCAGACCAGTTATAGAATACAGTGCCCCCTTTCGGATGTACCTCATCAGAAATATCAAACATTTGGAAAAAAAAAATTAGAGGTTCTCAGCAAAGAGGATCATAGGCTGAAAATTCCTAAGGTACCAGAACATAACAAGCACTGCCCTCTTTTCTTTCTCTTATAAGCTACTCAGAGTAGACCTATGTCTCGTCTTCCGAGCAATCAGGGATATGGTAGTTTAGGATCTCTTGTATCTTCGCAAATCAAACAGTCCCAAAATACCAGAACAAGATATCTAAACTGACTTCAGATCAATTGCGACTTGCAGATCAATAAAACAAGGTGGAAAGAGAGACTTATTGTTCAATGATTCTTTACCTTTGGAATACACCCCCATGCAAAAAACGTAGTGTGATACACTGTCTTCCTTCAAATGGGACGTGGATAACTGAATGGGTAATCACATATTCAGTCTGGGCATAACTGTTATAGCTCCTGTCAAAAATAAGGTTACAGTCTAAGGTAACAGCTTACACATTCAACTTTCATGGTAGGTTACTACACTACTGCACTACAACAAATAACAATGCACCGCACTTCCCAGATTTCAGAAACTCATACTAGCAGAAATCCAAACTAGGAGCTGAGAAATATTGGGCTCTGTACTCATCGGTATGACCCCACTATTCCCAACAGCTGAAATTGTTCTGTCAGTGGTCAAAGTTGACCACTGCCGAGTTATACTTACTGTGAGGGTTTAGCCTGATCTACCAACAAATCCTTATGTCTTTGCAGATTATTCAAGGCAGTCAATTTGTAGTCAGCTGATGACCTGATACAATGTAATCACCCTGCCATTCCCTTTATGATCTCATCTCACACACTGTTAAATTCACCATCAGTGTCATTGCTCGCATAAATCCTCGCATTGAGGCATCAGTTCCTATCAGACAGAAATGCAATGCTAAGATCAGGAATAAACACATATGGTGGAATCATAGTATAAACAAACTACTTAAAAGAGGAAGAAACTTATTGTATGTAAGAATAAAATAAAAACATCAACCTCTAAAAATGTACTCAAAAAGATAAACAAAGAACTTAGAAGCAAAATCGACTCCTGCAAAGATAAGTATGAAATGAAATTGCCCCCTGTGTAAAAGACAACCCCACACGGCCTTTTATAAATCTGTCAGGAACCTTAGAAGCAATACCCAGCACCTCACTGAGCTAATACATAACAACAACACTCATTGCTAGAGGACATAGCCATCATATTACCTGATATATGTAGCTATAATTTTAGACCCTTATCTCCCCCTAACTTGCTCCCAAATATTAACATCCCCACACCTTCCCAGATCACCATGGACCAACTTCTAAGGGCACTCTCCATGGCTAAGAACACTAGTTCCATTGGTGCGGAATGCTTCAGGTTATTTTCTTGTCAGTACCAAACACAACCTTCTTGATTCACTACTAAACTTATTTAGTGTCAGCCTTTCCATCATCCCCCTTCACAAGGGAGGACCCACCGCTGGCGTTTGTAATTATAGACCCCAAAAGACACTTATAATTCTCCACATAAATAGTTACGCCCACCTCAAATGCAGGCACAACTTCATAATTTTCTGAGAGGGAAACATGACGTCTGATTTGAAGGTACTGATTTTCATCCCATTTGCTTCACATTCAGCAGTTAACTACTTCAACGCATGCTGAAGATTACAATCATTTTGGCCAAGGAGACAGCATCTTATAAAAATAGCAAAATGCATTCATCACTTTCCCATACTAGATAATCTTCAAAGCTCAGTTGTGCTTTAACAGCATGTACATGGGGAGGGGGATGAAGCACGTCCTTGGTGGAGTCCTATTTCACCCTTGAGTGCATGTTAGTTGAAATCGAGAATGCAGACATAGCTCTCAGTAGTACACTAACAGAATTTCGTGTAGCATTAGTCCTGGGACCCTATTACTGTTGTTGAACTTCTGGCAAAACACTGTGAGGTACATAGACATGCATTTTACCAGGTGCATAAAATGCATGTAGACAGTAGTAGTAGCAAATTCTCAAGACCTCTCCAATATCTGCACAAAGAGAAAGAGCTGATCCACTGTTCATGGCCAGAATGGAATCTGCATTCCGTCTCATGACTCATATGTAGACGTTGAACAGTCTTTTCTCCAGCATCCATGTATGGGCTTTTCTAAGGAGGCTAAAGAGTCAGCTGGCTCACAGACAGGACCCAGGAAGCCCACCTCTACAAAGAGGCCAATTACAAGTGGAGTCCTTCAGTGATTGGTCCTGGGACTGCTCCTTTTTGGCATTTACTTCTCTAAAGTCAAGGCCAGTGTCATGGGCCTCTGGCTGACTAAATTTGCAAATGATTGCAAATTAGGAGCAATCATCGAATCCTCCACTGACAGTAATGTTCTCCAGGAAGGGCTGACACAGACACATAACTTGTGTCAGGGCCATGGACCAAAAACAAAATGCCAAGAAATGCATAATAGTATCCACCTGTGGTAACTAACATATTAACAAAGAGTGGAACAAGAAGTCAAGGACTTAGGGACACACATAAACAGTAATCTAGCCTTTGACCATCACATGTCATTAGTAGCAAGGAAATCATTATTTGTTGGGCAACTTGTAAACAAAAGTATGGCATCTAGGTCAAAAGAGTTGATTCTTAAACTGTATCAGCATTCGTCAGACCTGTCATTTAGTACAATGCTCCCCCTTGGTATATACCTAATCAGGCACACCCAAACATCCACAGAGGTTTCCCACTAAAAGAATATAGAGTGTAAGTAACATGTCCTGTGCCAACCGCCTGAAAGCCCTAGCCCTGTATTCCGACTCCTACAGGCTGTTGACAGGAGATCTATCCCTGGCATACAAGGCATTGTCAGACCCCACCCTGACATATCTCCTGCATATCTGTAAAACAAATATCACCAGAATTACCTGTTCTAAAGACTTAAACCTTGCTGTGATACAAGTAGAACCTGCTGGAAAGACACGTATATATCCCAGGGACTATCCCTTCTCTGGAACAGGCTCCCTAGCCATGTGAAGCAGAGTTCATTCCTAACACAAATCAAGTGTAACTTGGACAATTGTTTAGAGACAGTATGTCCATTTTGGAATTTTCAGTCACTGATCATACACAATTTGCTTTCCTTCAACATATTCATTTAGCTTATACTCCTTGGCACAATCAATAATGTCAACAGTCAGACAAGGTTCCAGATATGTATGTAATGGCCAATCTCCCCTCTCCCAAGGTGTACCAGCCTCACAGTTAATTATGAAAAGTAGCAGTATATGGGGGTACATATTCATGAATTGGGAGTGTGAGGCAAAGACATTTACAGATGTTTTCAAAAATCATGTCAAACATATTTCCCTTCAAAAATTATTTGATTAAGAAGCATGTAGCAATCTTTGAAAGCCCACAAGATGTATACACCTGTATGAGATGTATGCCTTATCGTGGATGCTGTTTTCATTCATATGAATACTTCTCATCTTACCCTCCATCATTTGTTGTGGCCACTTACAGTTTTCAAGACACACCATTAATCCTCCCAGCAGAGTTGTTAGTGCGGTGGGCCAAAGGGAGAAGCTGCCTGGCCACAAGCTCTTAGGGGGCACGATCGGCCAGTGGGGTGGAGTGCAGCACCAGTATTGCTTTATGAAGCAAAGAGGATATCCTTGCTTCAGAAATGAATGTTAACACTGCATTTGCGTATGGGTGTGGGTGTGGGGAGACACCAATTTAAGAAAGTGCCCAGGGTGCCAGATGAAATAGCTATAGTTACGACTCCAAGTACTTACACATTATGTTTTTGATGAGTTGCTGGTTGGCATCACTATGCTTACTTTTTTAATAGCTGTTATTTCTAACAAATTAAATATGATAACCTTGTTTGCAAGGGGCATCTGCATTTTATCTTCCTTTTATATGGGTTTTGAATAGATCTACTATAGTGTAAAATGATGTGCATAATCTCATATGTTACAGATTATTTTCGCTAAACTAACTCATTAATCTGGCATCTTCTTATATTCTGCAAATCCTGCTTTAATCTTGGGCTGTATATGAGTTAACAGATGCATTGAGACGTAGGAAATGTGAGTCAAGGGACTGAAAATAGATTAAAAACTAAGTTCCTAAGCTAATATTTGAGCTTTAACCAGTGAGTTTTGTGTTCTGGCATTATACTGCCCTGATGTTTTACCACATAGGAAGGACAAGAGGAAAGCCAGTCAATAAAGACAAAAATAAAATACAAAGACAGCAAAGGCAGCCTGTAAAGACAAAAATAAAAATACAAAGGCACAAAATCTGGTTGAATGCTTAGATTTTCTTTCATCAACAAATACCTTGCTGATGTAAAATATGGCCAGATGTATCTTATCAGCTTCTTTTCTTTTGGAAGTAGAAAAAAAAAATTTTTTAAGAAGAATGCCATTATACCTTCCAGTTCAATATACTCTC